>NC_086002.1:20179394-20479394 GCF_030014385.1 Trichomycterus rosablanca
TGTGTTTCTTTTGCCTGACTTTGAACCATTTATAAAGGTTCCAGAACCTCTAGAACAACAAAACGTGTTTGCATTACAAACTACGAGTTTTCCCGAGTGTAACCATACCAAATTTGTCTACCTAAGTGCCCAATAAACATGTTAATTTAGTAGCTAAACGTTATAAAAACGGGGCGATTTTCCGCGATTTCCCTCAAAAGCAGCTTAAGCTGCTGGTGTCAAACAGCATCTACTCATCGAGACAAATCTATTGATATGTGTATTTTGCATGTTGACCACCGGGAAGTATGAAAAACGAGTGTCATTAGCATTCGGTTGCTAACGTAGGCCTCATAGGCTTGGCGGGAATAAACACAGACACCGGGACTCGATTGAATCGTAATCTAGGAGTCCTCCCGAGTGCATGGGTACCAAATTTGTCCAACAAAGTGCCCGATAAACATGTTAATTTATTAAAAAATAATAATAAAAAACGGGGCGATTTTCGGCAATTTCCATCGGAATTAGCTGCCGTTTCTGGTGTCAAATGACATCTACTCGTCAAGACGAATCCATTGGTATGTGTTTCGTGTCTGTAGACCCTTGGGAAGTGTGAAAAATAAGCATTTGGGCCTTCACTACTGTATGCTGCTTATGGGACCCCACTCAAGTATTCAATATATTGCAAATGGGATGACTTTTCACTGTCCAAAAGCTGTATATTTGTCATGCCTTTATTATATTGGAAATGGGATAAGCTTATTTTTATTTTTATTTGGTCCAAAACCAGTATAACATGACCAAAACCCTTAGAGATTTTTTGGTCCAATTTTTTTCTTTGTTTCTCTGATCTTTTTCAAACTTGCACCATAGGTTGGGGAGGTGGAGACTTAGAGAGGAACGCAGATTTGGAAGTCCTACCTCGCTCCAAACCTGAGATCTGACATTCCCAATTCCAATATATCGCATAGGTAAAAAATATACTGGTTTTGGACACTGCAATTCGGACCATTAAGCCATGGATAGTGACTGAGGGACATGTGTAGTATGTAATATATATATATATATATATAATCAGTGGCGGCTGCTGGTCTTTCAAAGAGGGGAAGCTCATTGTCAGCTTATATCATAAAATTTGTCAATTTATTTATATATAAATGTATAAATTCTCCCCTTTGTTAGTTTTCAAGAAAATGGCATGAAATGGGTTGCAGTTTGTCTTCCGACTTCACTCGCAAAATCCGTGATGGTACTGAAGCTCCCAGCGACAGCTGTCAATCAAAACGGGATTCAGCCTTTCGACTGATCCTCCAATCATCTTGCAGAAGCTCAGCGTCCAGACCCGCCCACAGCTCATTCACCCCCAGAGACGCTCAGCGTCCGGGGGCGGGACAAAATAGTGGCATTTATCCAATGACCGGCGAGTTTCGAAGTCCTGCCTATGCAGCCCCATAGAGGCAAAGAGACGCTCAGCTTCTTGACTCACTTCATCTCGACGAGAGCAGTAACGATGTCCGGAAGAGGGAAGGGCGGCATTACGCTGTTTCTTTAATACTTTTCTTCGTCAAAACTGGGAGAAATCCCTGGATAAAGGACACTATGGTACCAGCTGGACCTTCTACCTCTCAAACGGGGAAATTTTGGGCCAGAATCCGGTATGTAGGCCAAGATGAAGCTCCAAACAGATCAACTATCGGTGCTCACCTAATGCAAAGTCAATGGCTAAACGTCGCTGACATATACTCATTCATTTCACTTCCTAACAAAAAAGATTATGAACTGATTTTTCATCAAGAGCGTGCAATACAACACTTTGTGCAAGTCTTCAACAATGGAGGAAGCCAAGGGTTCTGGAAGGATTGGGAGCTGGATTGTGCAACTCCAGTAAAAAATATCATCAAAAATATACACGTTAAATTTTGGACAGGAAGAGTTTCCGATGAAGATATTGAACAGTACATCTCAAGATATTGTGTAATTATTCAACCTGTTTTCAAACCACTTGATCAGTTTGAACTTTGGTATGGAGTACGGCGTTACAAAGTAAAAATGAAAACGAGTCCGAATGGAAGTTTAATACAGATTCCAAATTCAATATCAATGGGACCCTACAATGGAAAAATAACCTACCAAGGACAATCGCAACAATGCTATATATGTAATTTATATGAACATCAAGTTAAAGATTGCACTAAACTCAAGTGTTGGAAGTGTGGTGACTTTGGACATAAGGGAAAACAATGTACTAACAGTGAGACATGTAATCTATGTGGTGGACAAGGCCATACGTACTTTGGATGTCCAAAATCTTATAGTAACAAAGCAAAAGCTGGACAAGTAAATGTAAAGCACGTAATTGAAAACGACTCTAACGAGACTGCAAAGGAAAAAGAAACAAATGAAGAGAAGCTTGGAGAAGAAACGAAACATGATGATGGCGTTGAAAGTTCCAGCAACAGCAGTGAATCATCTAGTGGAGACTCGAGTGAATCCAGCACCGACGATTCATCAGAATCTTCTGGCACGGATACAAGCAGTGAAGACCCGACATCTCTCACCAAACAACCCAACGAACATCCGACTCAAGCAAGGAGCGGAACACAAGAAGTGGCGGAAGAAGACGCCGGAAAAGACTCTAAAGACAAGGGTGAAACTTTTTTATCTTCTTTAGAAAATGTATTAAATACAGGGACACAGGAACATCCTACAGTTATACAGCCAAAAAAAAAGACGTAAAAGTACAGAATCGTCAGAAAAAAGTGTAAATAAAAAAGCGAAAAGTAAAAGATCGCTTTAAAAAAAAACAAAAAAAAACAAAACAAAACCTTTTGAACAATGCCGGTTAATAATATTAAAGTCGCTACATTAAATGTTAGAGGTATTCAATCAACTGCTAAAAAATTTGAAAAAATAAATAAATTAAGTAAAGAAAATCTAGATATTTTAAGCATTCAGGAAACACGTTTGTCTAGTATTTCTGATATGAATGTCACAGAGCAATCTTGGGTGTGTGGAAAATCTTTCTTTTCTATTGGTGAGAGTAAAGCTGATGGTATAGGGATCTTATTTTACACGTTTGATGTTAAAGTAGTTAGACTACGTGAAGTAATTCCTGGTAGACTTATGTATTTGGATTGTTTTTTATATGGAATTAAAATGAGAATAATAAATGTATATACAGCTCAAAGCAGGGCTAAAAAGATTCAATTATTTAATTCATTGAAACCTCTTCTATGTATTAAATTACCAATAATTCTATGTGGCGACTTTAACACTATTACAGATAAAAAAGATAAGATAACTCTTAAGGAAAATAAAATATATAAAGAAGGTATTGTATTAAAGGAGATAATGGAAAATCATGACATGTATGATATCTTTAGAACTATTTACCCAGACAAAATAGATTTTACAAGATTTGATAATACCTGTAAAACTAGAATTGATAGAATATATATAAATATAAATTTTGACGTAATAACATATAATGCTAAACTTTTGCTAGAGACCGATCATTTAATGGTAATTGGAGTCTTAAAATTTAAATGTAATGATGTAATAAGTTATTGGAAATTAAATACACAAATTTAAAAAAATTCACAAGTAATTATGGACATAAACAATGAAATGATATAAAATCAAATCATTAGAAGTTTTAACTAGTGGTGAGAATGAATTATGGGAGGTATTTAAGATTAGAATGAAAAAAATATGCAAAGTTAAAAGTAAACAAATAAATATAGAAAAGAACAAAAAATATGATTCTTTGATGAAAAGATACATCGAATTAAAACTTAAAAGTGATTTATGTAAACAAGAAGAAAATGAATTAGAAACAATTAAAAATGAGCTCAAAATGTTTAACGATGACCCGTTAAAAAATCTACAAATGCAACTTGGTATTGATTCTGAAGAAACTCTAAATGCAACACAAATCGTCTCTAATTTTATACAAAGAAAGAAAATATCATTTATTGAATCTATTATGAATAAAGATGGAAAAATAGTTACAGAAAATAAACAAATAAGAGACACAATACATGAGTTATGTGCAGAAATGTATAAAGAAGTAGAAACAGACGACGATAAACTTAAATCCTTCCTCAGTTACAAATATGACAAAATGGATGAGTTGTTAAATAATCCAATTACAGAAGAAGATGTTATAACGGCTATAAATTCTCTTAATGTTAAAAAATCACCAGGAAAAGATGGTTTACCTTCTGAATTTTATTTAGCATTTAAAGCAGAAATAGCTCCCTTTTTGAAAAGATTATTTAATGAAGGAATTAAGAGAGGTTTTATGTGTGACACATTTTATGAAGGCATTTTGACTTTATTATATAAAAAAGGTGATATGTCAGATATAAATAATTGGAGGCATATTACAATTATGAATGTAGATTATAAAATTTATGCTAAAATAATTATGAATAGATTAAATAATGTTTTAGAGAATAGTATTGTCCAAGAACAGACATGTGCAGTAAAGGGAAGATTAATGTGGGATAGCCTTAATACATTAAGAGAATTAGTATGTAGTTCTGAAAAAAACTTTTACATTGTAACATTAGATCAAAAGAAAGCTTTTGATTATGTGTCCAGGAAATATATTACAGAGGTTTTAAGAATGTATGGTTTTTCTGAATTTTTTATTAATATGGTTATGTGTTTGTATGCCAAATCAATGGTACAAGTTAAAGTAAATGGTATTTTAACTGATCCTTTTCCAGTTTTGAGAGGGGTTAAACAAGGATGTCCACTCAGTGCAGCATTATATGTACTTGCAATAAGTCCGTTAATACAAAAAATAAAAAATGATGACAGGCTAAATGGAGTACAATTAAATGATGAAAAACTTATTATAACTGCCTATGCTGATGATATTACTGTGTTTATTAAATCAAAAAAAGAATTGGATATAATTTATGAACATTTTAAAAATTATGAAGAAGCTTCTGGTGCGCAATTGAATCTACAAAAGTGTGAATGTGTTTGGATAGGAAATGAAGAACAAAAATTTCAAGTTAATATTACAGAAAGACAACAAATAAAAATTGTAGGTGTTTACATTGATAATCAAAAATGTGTCGACTACAATTGGACTGAAAAGGAAAGGTGTATAAAAAATGAAATAGGTAAGTTTGCTAATATTTCTCTGAGCTATAAAACCAAAATCGCAATAATTAAAACTTTTGTTCTTTCAAAAATCTTGTTTTTAGCATGCATTTTTCCACTCAATAATACATGGGTTAAAAAAATTAATAAACTCAGTTGCAACTTCATTTGGGGAACAACTAGAGAAGTTACTAAACGAGAATTATTATTTAAAAGTAAGGAATTTGGTGGATTAGGTGCAATAGATTTAGGAATTAAAACAAAAATTGCATTTTGTAAAATTATTGCATGCGGACTTCACAGACAAACTAAGTGGATTGGAAAAACCTCAAATTGGAAGGAAAAAAAAGGGAAAATAAGAAATCAAATTCCGTACTATAAAATAGTTTTTTCAGATTTTATCACAAAATTTAAATGTTTAAATATTGATTGGGTTAATTACTCTAATAAACAAATTTACAAATTTATTATAGATAAAATATATGGAAATCTAATAGATTATAGAGAGCTTCAACCCCACGAAAGTGAGGAAGTAGTCAAAAGTATAAATAGTAAAATGCCAGAAACTATTAGAGATGTGGTATGGTTAATCTCTGTTCGAAGACTTCCAGTTAGAGCAGTTGTCAGTTGGAGTTGCTATGTTAAAACTAAGAAATGCCCTATGCCAAACTGTTGCGAAGACGAAACTTTAGAACATTTTTTATTAGAATGTTCTAGATCTAGAGAGGTCTGGACAAAAATGATTCTAATAGGAGCTGATATACAAATAAATATGAAATATATTGCTTTTGGATTGTTTAATAAAACTCTCTCAAAGATGGAAAAGGAAATATTATGGTTAATTATTAATATATATATATATATATATATATATATATATATATATATATGTATATATATATATATATATATATATATATATATATATATATATATATTAATTATGAATAACCATACAACAATAACAAAAAATCTTTATCTCTATATCTGTTTTTTCTCTTTCTATTTTATTCAAAGAGCTTAATTAGTGTGACTGTTGTAGTACTTACAGTATTGCTAAAGCATTGAAAAGACAGAATATGAATGTATATTAAATTTTGGATGTTTATTAGCCGAGAATGAGCCGAAAGAAAGTCGAATGTCCAATATAAAACTAACTTTACCACTGTCCTAACACCTACTTATTTTACGAATGCTTACACAGATGAAAGTAGGCTACATACTACAAAAACTATTTTATAATAATTTTAAGATTAAATGTATTTATTTAAAGAAAGATTAAAATGAAACCGTTGATCAAGCGCCAACTTCAGCTAACGCGTTAGGGAGCGTCATAAAACAGAAAAACGTAGGAAACATTTCATCTGCACTTATTACAGAGAAATAAATCCATTAACGTCTTTTAATATATTGAGGAATCATGTCAAACTATTTTTTATAAACAAATATTAATGTTCCTCACAACCTACAAACCTTGTTTTATAGTTACTGCTTTTATTTTTGTATTATTTATATTATTTATAGTTAAGATCAATGAATCCATAACAAGTGCATATAAGGGATAAATCAATTAAACTCAGATGTAATTTAATATAATAAAGTCAAACTATTTTTAATATAGGGGTCGGGCCTGGTTAGTACTTGGATGGGAGACCGCCTGGGAATACCAGGTGCTGGAAGCTTTTATCCACACACACCCACCTTCACTCCAAACCTCCTGTTACACACTGACCCAGCGACTTTTTCTTCATCAAAGCTACACAATGACACAAAGATCAGCTCAAACTTTCATTCTTACTACAGTAAAACACATTCAACTGACTTTTAAAGTGAAGTTTAACATGTTGTACAGACATCGTCTCCATCTAGTGCTGCTAGAAATAAATTACAGCTTGTTGCTTGGGTACAGATTTTATAATATATAAAAATTAAAGAGTGTTTATGGCTCTTCTGTCCCAAGTGTTTTTGTAACGTGTTGTAGACCTGCAATGGCGACTGTTTTTGGTATACAGGAAAGAAAAGGCCGAATGCAGGTGAAAAAGTGCTATATGGCAACCCAGCACTGTATAAATATTGGACAGAACACATGATGGGTTATTTTACCTTGTTGGGTTGTGCAGTTTAACCATTGTGCTGAGCTGTGAGGTTCTTTTTACCATGGATCAACTATGTAACTTTACTTTATTTAAATGAAAGGTTTACATTGCTGTGTTCAGGATTTCCTCTTTAGTGATATTTAATGTTAATATCTGTTCTGATCTAAATGCTGCTGCCTTTGACCTTTAAAACTGAGTAATTTCTGAGATCATTAAAATAAGTGAAATGTTTATTTTGTACTTTGGTTTTATATTATTTGTACAAACATTTGTTTTATGCAACTTTAAACCTGTAATAATACATTAAAAATTTAAATGTGTCTTTATTTGCTTTAACTAAGCTAAAGTTTTTAACAGGGACAAAAATGACAGTTTGTGTAGCAGGTCTGGACACGTAAATAAAATGTTATACTGTTTATTAGCATGAAGTAAACATTAGCAAGTCATGTGACTCGTGTGTTCACTCATGGGAAAGTGCTGCGTGTGTCTCTGTGGCGCAATCGGTTAGCGCGTTCGGCTGTTAACCGAAAGGTTGGTGGTTCGAGTCCACCCAGGGACGAGTGTCTTTTATTGCACAACCTGCCTGTTGATCAAACAGATATCAGACACAACAACAATTTGTAGTCCCACAGAATAGTGGAAATAAGTAACTGAAAACATCCAGTAAACAACAGTCCTACAAGCACAAATATCCACCTGATAAGTCACTGGAGACCGGCTGTTTTGGTTTCTGTAGATGTTAAATGAAGATACTCGCCCAACGTGGGGCTCGAACCCACGACCCTGAGATTAAGAGTCTCATGCTCTACCGACTGAGCTAGCCGGGCTTATGCAGCAGGTCAGAACAGACAGCTCATCGGTCAGACCATCAGAGAGATGTAGGTTTAATTCACTAACATCACGACCAGATTAAGAACTAATTTACAGTTTACAAACAAACACAATTCAGAATAAGCAACAGAAACAGACACAGACTTACTGTCGCCACAATTACTGAACCCGCTCCATTATGCTTCAAACCTCAGTGTATATTATCTGGAAACTGATGCTCTTCATATAGAAATATACTTTACATTTGCTTGTAAATTAAAATATCAATTCAGGTTCTTTTTAGTTCAATTGAAAAAATATTAACAGTAGCTCAACTTCCTAAAACCCAGAATCTACATGTATAAATCCTACATTCATTCCACAAAGTTTACAAACTACATGATTTAATGAGTGAAGACTTGATGTTTGGAGCCCCTCTGGTGTGCAGGCTGGTACTGTGTATCAGCACTACTTACTGTGTGCAGGACCTGAGTCGTATCTGCTCCAATCACTGGTTGGTGACATTAAGCTCAGTCAAGAACTTTAAGAAATATATAGTTTAGATGGTTCACACATATAAGAACCCACAAAACCTCTTAGATGTGTATTAAGAAAGTCTGTTTCAGCTGTTGAATTGGGTCAGTGTAGAATTATGTACAAGGATCTAAAGAGAGAATAGATGTACTGGCCGGTTAGCTCAGTTGGTTAGAGCGTGGTGCTAATAACGCCAAGGTCGCGGGTTCGATCCCCGTACGGGCCACACCCACTTTTGGACTTAAACTAACAAACAAGTAATCCTTCTCTAACTAGCAGGTCCTATTAACCTGGACTTCAAACATTGTCTCTGACAGTGTGAGGTATTTTACTGCCCCTCTCATTCAGGTCAGAAACATGCCATTATCTCAATTTACCAAACTTAATGACTCTTCTGTAAATGGTTTAATGTGCACACTGCTGCTACTGGCTTGTTTTTCTTTTCTACAATGTAAGTTCAGACCTTCAGGTTCATGTTATTTGAGATCTCTACATAGATTTCTTCCTCATGTACAGAAAGACGCAGTTCAGTTTGAGAAGCGCACAGCGGGAGAGCGAGTGAGTCTGCGCGTTCAAATGAATCCAACGAGTCGATTCCTTAATCCGGTTCTTTAAGTCAAACGACAGGAACAAACTCGAAAGAGTCGATTCACTAATTTGATTGTACTCAGCAACGAGCAGTTGGAAGCTAAGGGAGTCGATTCTTGTTGATAAAGTCAACATTTTATATGTTATACACAATACTTAAAAGAGTCGGATCACTATCGTTAGCTGTCATTTAAAAATACAAAGACAAACCATCTCATCTAACAAAATAGAATAACATAATGTATAACAGTTTAATGATGCACCATACATACAGTGAAGCAAAAATAACATTCAAAGGTCAACAACATAAAAATACATCAAATCACCTAAATATTATCTACATAACACATACAGCAAAAACATGTGAACGTGGAACCATGTGTGTGTGTGTGTGTGTGTGTGTGTGTGTGTGTGTGTGCATGCTTATGAATATTAATAGAATAGATACGTATAGATACATGAAGTACGGTGGCCGAGAAGTGCAAAACAAATTTACATTTCAGAAAACAAAATTACAAAAAAACAAAAACAAATTTACAACAAAAGCAAAAACAAATTTACAAGTGCTCGGGTACCCAGTGTTTGTAAATTTGTTTTGGCATATGTAAAAGTGTTTCAGCACTTGTAAATTTATTTTCGGCATATGTAATTTTGTTTTCTAAAATGTATATTTGTTTTGCACTTCCCGGCCGCACATATTTGACGGAAAAGGCAGGGACAATAAACCCGAAGTGCGTGTTGCTTACCTGCTGTCAATCAAACTGTTTCTCAGCGATAAAGTGAACGGAGTTTGTGATGGTGACGATAAACAAGGTTTTGTCTAGTTTGTGGAAATCATTTTATCCAGTTGACCCGCTATTGTTTTTCTTGTGGAAAGTTTTGTGCAGATGTTTAGACGTGGCGTGTGCATCTCTATCTACCGTCCGCTCTTCTAAACATCTAAGGAATTCCCACAAGAACAACAAAAGCGAAATAATGAAAATAATTAACACAAAATGGACAAAACATTGTTTATTAGGGACGGAACATTTGATACCGAGGCTTTAAAACTTGTTTCACTTTTGTAACACTGGACTCAGTGTATCGGAGCTTATATTAAAGCAGCATGTGCGGGACTGATGAAGCTTTGTGCTGAGTTTTATCTCACTCACTATATAAGAGACAATCAAACCAGGGTTACCCACCGTCCTGTAACATACACAATCCTGCTTTATCTGGAGACTAAACACCGCGTTCAGTACTGAACTGATACAGGACGCTTTGTATTTTTATCAATGGGAGACTGAGGGAATTATATTAAGTAGTGTTCACTTTTATTCTTAGTAACGGTGTGTGTGCGCTGGTTATAGCAGCAGGGGGGGACCTTACACAGTCATGAGAACAAAGGTTTTATTTATGGTGTTTAACATTTATTATTTTCATTCTTTATAATAATAAGTCAGAACCATATTTTAGGCAAAACAACGCACTCCGCCCACTGTGCTACACATACAGCGGTTTATTAAACAGGTTATGTCACGTTACTAAGAATAAAAGTGAACACTATTTAATATAATGAATTAAGCAGCAGTTTCCTTCTGTTTCATACACCACACCGTCTCCCATTGATAAAAATACGGAACAAAGCGTCCTGTATCAGTTCAGTACTGAACGCGGTGTTTAGTCTCCAGATAAAGCAGGATTGTGTATGTTACAGGACGGTGGGTAACCCTGGTTTGATTGTCTCTTATATAGTGAGTGAGATAAAACACAGCGCCAAAGCTTCATCAGTCCCGCACATGCTGCTTTAATATAAGCTCCGATACACTGAGTCCAGTGTTACAAAAGTGAAACAAGTTTTAAAGCCTCGGTATCAAATGTTCCGTCCCTAATAAACAATGTTTTGTCCATTTTGTGTTAATTATTTTCATTATTTCGCTTTTGTTGTTCTTGTGGGAATTCCTTAGATGTTTAGAAGAGCGGACGGTAAATAGAGATGCACACGCCACGTCTAAACATCTGCACAAAACTTTCCACAAGAAAAACAATAGCGGGTCAACTGGATAAAATGATTTCCACAAACTAGACAAAACCTTGTTTATCGTCACCATCACAAACTCCGTTCACTTTATCGCTGAGAAACAGTTTGATTGACAGCAGGTAAGCAACACGCACTTCCGGTTTATCGTCCCTGCCTTTTCCGTCAAATATGTGCGGCCGGGAAGTGCAAAACAAATATACATTTTAGAAAACAAAATTACATATGCCGAAAATAAATTTACAAGTGCTGAAACACTTTTACATATGCCAAAACAAATTTACAAACACTGGGTACCCGAGCACTTGTAAATTTGTTTTTGCTTTTGTTGTAAATTTGTTTTTGTTTTTTTGTAATTTTGTTTTCTGAAATGTAAATTTGTTTTGCACTTCTCGGCCACCGTAATGAAGTGATGTAGACACACATATTAACTCCTCGGCAATAGAGAGATACAGATGTGCTAGTGGAGATTTATTATTGCTAAGCTGCTGTTCAACTCCAGTCCAGTTGGTGGCGCTGGTGCGTCTTAAGTTGTTCTGCCATCTGCCATTAACCATCATAAGAAGAACAAGAAGCTGCTGTGTTTGTACTGTAGATCCTCATCTGTAAGTAAAATATGTATTTAATTATAACCCTTATATTTCATTATAATACATTCTAATTCATAATAAAACTAGAGTTTGTAATACAACATCAATCCTCAAATGTGAGGATTTGAGGAGCTTTAACTCCACTTTCATTTAAACACACAAACTATTAGCTGCTCCGCTAACTGTTAGCATCACACATGATTCAGTACTGATGAACCGATTCATTTCAACCGATCCACCAAAAGGAATCAATTGATTGGAACTGAGTTTCTTCATGATTAAATCTAACATTTTTATATAAACACGTGATATTTTTTTAACGTTGTTTATAGTTGAACTTTGTAAATAGTTGAACTTTGTTTATAGTGGAACTTTGTTTACAGTTGAACTTTGTTTATAGTGGAACTTTGTTTACAGTTGAACTTTGTTTATAGTGGAACTTTGTTTATTGTTGTACTTTGTTTACTGTTAAACTTTGTTTATAGTGGAACTTTGTTTATAGTGGAACTTTGTTTATAGTGGAACTTTGTTTACAGTTGAACATTGTTTACAGTTAAATTTTGTTTATAGTTGAACTTTGTTTACAGTTGAACTTTGTTTATAGTGGAACTTTGTTTACAGTTGAACTTTGTTTATAGTGGAACTTTGTTTACAGTTGAACTTTGTTTATAGTGGAACTTTGTTTACAGTTGAACTTTGTTTATAGTGGAACTTTGTTTACAGTTGAACTTTGTTTATAGTGGAACTTTGTTTACAGTGGAACTTTGTTTATAGTGGAACTTTGTTTATAGTGGAACTTTGTTTATAGTTGTACTTTGTTTATAGTGAAACTTTGTTTACAGTTGAACTTTGTTTATAGTGGAACTTTGTTTACAGTTGAACTTTGTTTATAGTGGAACTTTGTTTACAGTTGAACTTTGTTTATAGTGGAACTTTGTTTACAGTTGAACTTTGTTTATAGTGGAACTTTGTTTACAGTTGAACTTTGTTTATAGTGGAACTTTGTTTACAGTGGAACTTTGTTTATAGTGGAACTTTGTTTACAGTTGAACTTTGTTTATAGTGGAACTTTGTTTACAGTGGAACTTTGTTTATAGTGGAACTTTGTTTATAGTGGAACTTTGTTTAAAGTTGTACTTTGTTTATAGTGAAACTTTGTTTACAGTTGAACTTTGTTTATAGTTGAACTTTGTTTACAGTTGAACTTTGTTTACAGTTGAACTTTGTTTATAGTTAAACTTTGTTTACAGTTAAACTCTGTTTTCAGTTGAACTTTGTTTATAGTGGAACTTTGTTTATAGTTGAACTTTGTTTACAGTTGAACTTTGTTTATAGTTGAACTTTGTTTACAGTTGAACTTTGTTTATAGTTGAACTTTGTTTACAGTTGAACTTTGTTTACAGTTTAACTTTGTTTACAGTTGAACTTTGTTTATAGTTAAACTTTGTTTACAGTTAAACTTTGTTTTCAGTTGAACTTTGTTTGCTACTGCCTGCCGCTGAAAGGCAGTGGGGAGAGGGGGGCACTCGGGCAGTGCATTTATCGCCGTATGTAATGTGTTTTATAGATGCATTGTGCTTTTTCAGCCTTTCAATTCAAAATGTATTAGAACCAGTCACAAATACACTATTGCCGGCCATGGTCTTCCCATGCTCTTTACAGTTAATTATAGTATTATAGTCTAATTATAGCAATTATTTTTTATAAAAATTATAAAAATAATAATAGAGTAAATGTGTATGTATGTGTGTTTATCTATTTATATGTGTGTGTATATTTAAAATTATATGTATATATATGTGTGGGTTTGTGTGTGTGTGTGTGTGTGTGTGTGTGTGTGTATGTGTGTATGGGGCTCTAGAGTGTTAGAGTGTAATCTTAAATGCAGTGCATTATATTATCTGCTTTACTGAATCTTTTACACAGATTCCCAAAATCGCTTGCGGTGCACTCACTGTGTATTTTGACTACATGTATTCTAATATATTATGGTCTTTTAGTTATTTTTATATTTTATTAACGAAAATATTGTCGTGTTTTTACTTTCGCTATCGTCGCACTTTATCGCTAGCATTAGCCCCTTGCTACTAGAGGGTCGTCTCACCTAGCCGCTGTCCGGTGGGGATGCTGCGGGTCTTTTGCTGTGCGGTGGTGGAGGTGTGGGAATAAAGGCACACAACAGGGTAGAGTCACTTTAACTGTTTAGTCAGGACTTAGGTGAGCGTTACAACACTTTAGACTGCCTAGCTCCAGAACCCGAACTTCCATTCTGGGGACATCCGGCGAGTCTCATACAAAACTAAACTTACTGCAGAACATCCGAACGCACATGTATAAACCGGGTGCTGCATTCTGATTGGCTGAGCTGAATGTTGCTTACATATCGCCGCTAGAATATTGTCCCGCCCTTCACTATCTCTGATTGGTTTAGACCATGTTATTGGCCTAATGTGTGTCTGTTGTTTTTCTTTTTCCTTCGGAAGCCTGGTCGCACCGGTGCGACCTGAGATTTTTTTTAGTCGCACCATTGAGAAATTAGGTCGCATGTGCGACCAAATTGGTCGCACTCTAGAGCCCTGATTGGAGTCACTAATCAGTAGAAATAATAAGAGAATGTGGATAGTGGGATTAGAACCTGTACTGTACCGTACTGTCCTGTGCTGCTACACTCCAGTCTGGATTTAAGTTTTAATCTAACTAGGATTTATTTGTGATTGTAAATCAAACCCACAACCTTCAGTTTCCTCCAGTTGTTGAGTTTCTTCTTCTCATATTGATGAATTTCAGGTGAAGTCACTTTAATCCCTCCGGAACTTGTAGCTTCTGTGGAACTGCTCTTCTCAGAGGACCAACAGTGTGGAGGTTTCCAGATGAAGCCTGTGAAGAAGGAAGAACCTGAAGATACAGATGAACTCAGTAAGACTTTTTTATAACGTTTTTTATAAAATAATTTCTCCTCATTTGGTCGTGTCTGAATTACTTGTAATATTTGTGTATTTTAGTGCATAAGTGAGCAGGTGAGTGAAATGAGGAGACAGAAGTAAAGAATATTAAACAGATCATGCTGACTGTACAGTGTGTAGACTAGTATATAATTACAGAGTAATGCCAGGTGAATACAAGTGGCTGAATGATTGGGTAATGAATGAGAATAAATAAAGTCGAGTATATAAGCTGATATATTCAATATATACATGATTGTTTGTGCTGATGGTCCTGGAGAGATGAGTCTGCAGCTTCTGTCCAGATCTTAACTGTCCTTATTGTGGGTATCAGACGTCTGATGACTGGGGTGTACTTGGGGAGCAGGAACAAAGACAGGTGATCAGACTGACCCAGGTGGGGGAGGAGTGTAGCTTCTGATGAAACTTTGGACGTCCAGATCTTAAACTGCAGTGATTAAAATCCCCAGAAACGATAAAGACTCCATCTGGGTTCACAAAGGTCTTTTATAGCTGCGTTAGCATTAGCATCTGGAGGGATATAAACTGCAGCAGTAACAATGCAGGAAACCTCTGGTGGTTATAATACCTGGTTATAAAGGGTTTACACATTATAACCAGGTATTCCAGGTCAACAGGCGTGATTCAAGTGAAAACACATCAAATTGGCAATAAACACTAGATCGCTAAGCCTGGTGAGACGCTCAGGTGCATGCGCCGCCATCTTGCCCAAAGGCGGAAACATGTATTGTGGTCAGATGAATCAGCATTTCAGGTCTTTTTATGGAAAAATGGACAGCATGTGATCCGGACCAAAGACAAAAAGGATCCAGACTGTTATCAGCAACATGTGCTGCCTTCAAGACGTCGTCTTTTCCAGGGATGTCCAGCATTTTTTAACAAGACGATGCAAATCCACCTGCTGCACACATTACAAAGGCGTGGCTGAGGAATAAGAGGGTACAGGTACTGGACCGGCCTGCCTGCAGTCCTGACCTGTCCCCAATAAAGAACGGTCCCAACTTTTTTTGGAATGTATTGCAGGCCTGAAATGCAGGAATGACATCAAATAAAAGTCAAAGACAATATAAGAAACTCTGTGTTTTTATTATTATTTTCCATACTGTCCCATTCTTGTTATTATTATTATTATTAAATCTGTTGAAACCCTGTTTGAACAAAGGTTTATAGATCGTCTTTTTTGACAGGTAGTATAGAAGTACGTGTCTGTTAGTTCTAACTTAAGTGCTTAATAAAGAAGTTGGTCGTTACTACCAACAATAACAACCTTATTATTTTTTCTTCACAAAACAAAAACATTTCAGGTGAAGGATCTTTCATCCCTGTGGAACACGTCACCTCTGAGGAACACCTCACCCCAGTGGACCAACAGTGTGGAGGTTTCCAGATGAAGCCTGTGAAGAAGGAAGAAGCTGAAGATAAAGATGAACTCAGTAAGATATTTTTTATCTTGAGTAAAATAAGATTTGGATTGAATAGAATCAGAGGCAGCTGGGATGAAGCATCATACAGTGAAAGCTTGTATTGTGCTCATGCAGATCAGTGTGAGCAGGAAATGATGAATGCAGGATGAATCACGTTACAGGACTTTAGCATCAGATCTCAGTTTAAGATTTACTAACAATCTTTATTATTTATAATGTTATTAATGTATTTGATTATTTATAATGTTATAAATGTATTTTATTATTTATAATGTTATAAATGTATTTGATGATTTATAATGTTATGAATGTATTTTATTATTTATAATGTTATAAATGTATTTTATTATTTATGATGTTATAAATGTATTTGATTATTTATAATGTTATAAATGTATTTGATTATTTATAATGTTATAAATGTATTTGATGATTTATAATGTTATAAATGTATTTGATGATTTAGAATGTTATAAATGTATTTTATTATTTATGATGTTATAAATGTATTTGATTATTTATAATGTTATAAATGTATTTGATTATTTATAATGTTATAAATGTATTTGATGATTTATAATGTTATAAATGTATTTGATTATGTATAATGTTATAAATGTATTTAATTATTTATAATGTTATAAATGTATTTTATTATTTATGATGTTATAAATGTATTTGATTATTTATAATGTTATAAATGTATTTGATTATTTATAATGTTATAAATGTATTTGATTATTTATAATGTTATAAATGTATTTGATTATTTATAATGTTATAAATGTATTTGATGATTTATAATGTTATAAATGTATTTGATTATTTATAATGTTATAAATGTATTTGATTATTTATAATGTTATAAATGTATTTGATGATTTATAATGTTATAAATGTATCTGATGATTTATAATGTTATAAATGTATTTATTATTTATAATGTTATAAATGTATTTATTATTTATAATGTTATAAATGTGTTTATTATTTATAATGTTATAAATGTGTTTATTATTTATAATGTTATAAATGTATTTATTATTTATAATGTTATAAATGTGTTTATTATTTATAATGTTATAAATGTATTTTATTATTTATAATGTTATAAATGTATTTGATGATTTATAATGTTATAAATGTATTTGATGATTTATAATGTTATAAATGTATTTGATGATTTATAATGTTATAAATGTATTTTATTATTTATAATGTTATAAATGTATTTGATGATTTATAATGTTATAAATGTATTTGATTATTTATAATGTTATAAATGTATTTGATGATTTATAATGTTATAAATGTATTTGATGATTTATAATGTTATAAATGTATTTTATTATTTATAATGTTATAAATGTATTTGATGATTTATAATGTTATAAATGTATTTGATGATTTATAATGTTATAAATGTATTAGATGATTTATAATGTTATAAATGTATTTGATGATTTATAATGTTATAAATGTATTTGATGATTTATAATGTTATAAATGTATTTGATTATTTATAATGTTATAAATGTATTTGATTATTTATAATGTTATAAATGTATTTGATTATTTATAATGTTATAAATGTATTTTATTATTTATAATGTTATAAATGTATTTGATGATTTATAATGTTATAAATGTATCTGATTATTTATAATGTTATAAATGTATTTGATGATTTATAATGTTATAAATGTATCTGATGATTTATAATGTTATAAATGTATTTATTATTTATAATGTTATAATTGTATTAGATTATTTATAATGTTATAAATGTATTTGATGATTTATTATGTTATAAATGTATTTGATGATTTATAATGTTATAAATGTATTTGATGATTTATAATGTTATAAATGTATTTGATGATTTATAATGTTATAAATGTATTTGATGATTTATAATGTTATAAATGTATTTGATTATTTATAATGTTATAAATGTATTTTATTATTTATAATGTTATAAATGTATTTAATGATTTATAATGTTATAAATGTATCTGATTATTTATAATGTTATAAATGTATTTGATGATTTATAATGTTATAAATGTATTTTAATATTTATAATGTTATAAATGTATTTGATGATTTATAATGTTATAAATGTATCTGATTATTTATAATGTTATAAATGTATTTGATGATTTATAATGTTATAAATGTATCTGATTATTTATAATGTTATAAATGTATTTGATTATTTATAATGTTATAAATGTATTTGATTATTTATAATGTTGTAAATGTATTTGATGATTTATAATGTTATAAATGTATTTGATGATTTATAATGTTATAAATGTATTTGATTATTTATAATGTTATAAATGTATTTGATTATTTATAATGTTATAAATGTATTTGATTATTTTCTGTTTCAGAACTGAACAAGGATTTCTCCTGCTCCTCATGTCCACGTTCCTCTACAACCCAAAATCAGCTCCACAATCACATCAAGAGCTGCAACCATGTTAAATATGAGACTCTGGTGAAGATTAAGACTGAACATGAGGATCTGACGCCCACCAGAAGCTCCAGTAATCAGCAAACGTCCTCTGGTACTGTCAGCATTAACACGTCTCTCAGTCCCACACAGGAAGAGGGAAACGTCTGCTCACAGTGTGGGAGGAGCTTCAGTACTCGGGGTGCTCTCAAAATACACCAGCGCATTCACACTGGAGAGAAACCATATCAGTGCTCACAGTGTGGGAGGAGTTTTAATCGACAGAGTAATCTCAAAATACACCAGCGCATTCACACTGGAGAGAAACCATATCAGTGCTCACAGTGTGAGAAGAGTTTTTATACACAGAGTAATCTCAAAATACACCAGCGCATTCACACTGGAGAGAAACCATGTCAGTGCTCACAGTGTGAGAAGAGTTTTAATACACAGAGTGATCTAAAAAAACACCAGTGCATTCACACTGGAGAGAAACCATATCAGTGCTCACAGTGTGGGAAGAGTTTTAATCAACTGAGTCATTTTAAAAGACACCAGCGCATTCACACTGGAGAAAAACCGTATCAGTGCTCACAGTGTGGGAAGAGTTTTAATACACAGAGTGATCTCAAAATACACCAGCGCATTCACACTGGAGAGAAACCATATCAGTGCTCACAGTGTGGGAAGAGTTTTAATCGACAGAGTAATCTCAAAATACACCAGCGCATTCACACTGGAGAGAAACCATATCAGTGCTCACAGTGTGAGAAGAGTTTTTATACACAGAGTAATCTCAAAATACACCAGCGCATTCACACTGGAGAGAAACCATATCAGTGCTCACAATGTGAGAAGAGTTTTTATACACAGAGTGATCTCGAAATACACCAGCGCATTCACACTGGAGAGAACCCATATCAGTGCTCACAGTGTGGGAAGAGTTTCAGTACACAGAGTGATCTAAAAAAACACCAGCGCATTCACACTGGAGAGAAACCATATCAGTGCTCACAGTGTGGGAAGAGTTTTAATCATCAAAGTCCTCTCAAAATACACCAGCGCATTCACACTGGAGAGAAACCATATCAGTGCTTACAGTGTGGGAAGAGTTTTAATCAACTGAGTCATTTTAAAAGACACCAGCGCATTCACACTGGAGAGAAACCATATCAGTGCTTACAGTGTGGAAAGAGTTTTAATCAACTGAGTCATTTTAAAAGACACCAGCGCATTCACACTGGAGAAAAACCGTATCAGTGCTCACAGTGTGGGAAGAGTTTTAATGCACAGAGTGATCTCAAAGTACACCAGCGCATTCACACTGGAGAGAAACCGTATCAGTGCTCACAGTGTGGAAAGAGTTTCAATGGACAGAGTGATCTGAAAAAACACCAGCGCATTCACACTGGAGAGAAACCATATCAGTGCTCACAGTGTGGAAAGAGTTTTAATCGACAAAGTGCTCTCAAAATACACCAGCGCATTCACACTGGAGAGAAACCATAGCATTGCTCTTAGTGTGGGAAGAGTTTTATTACACAAAGTAATCTTAAAACGTATCTGATTGTAAAAGTGAAATCTTAATATCACTAACATAATAACAGAACAAAATCTAAATACTGATTATATAGATTAAACAGCTCTAATACACAGAAATCAATACATATGTGATTTAAACATGCAGTACAAATGTTCTTTAGCTTTGTGTTCAGGATATTGGTATAACATCATTCTTAACACTATATCTCCAGTTTAACACAGTATTAAAATAGAAATGATACATAACTGGTAGACTTACCCGGACAGTCTGTCTGAGGATTTTATTCATAAACATTACAACATGTTGGATTGTCTTTGCTAGAAATCACTTAGTTCTTTTCCAAATTGGATAGATCTGAGATAAAGCAGACCCTAGGCAGGAGGGGGTTCTTTAAATGCATGAAGGCCTCAGCATAAAATTATACAGATAAAGAGAGAAAAATAAAGAATAATTCATGGAATAGTCCAGTCCAGTTCTCAAACTGTGGTATGCGTACCACTGGTGGTACGTGAAGCAGCATGAGGTGGTACGCCAGATAATCTCGGAAAAGTAATTACATGCACCGAAAAAATAAATCATTTAATAATTATTATTAAAAAAAATATGAAACTAAATGTGTAAATTACTAATAAAATCTGTTTCAAAGTTCTTATAATTCTATTTTAATAAAATCAGTTGAATTAAAACGAATGTGTTTTTAAAAATATTCGGGGCTACACAGACACTGTATTTCATTACGTCTATACTTCACGTTCGGGGTTTCCATCTCGAAATTTCCAAAGCATTATCAGTAAAGTTATCAGTAAAGGTATCAGTAAAGTTATCAGTAGCTCTCTCGCTTTTGTCAGAGCAGATCGGCGTTTGAAGCTCACTGATCTCGTTCCTGACATCACAAGGCTGCTCCGCTAAACAGGCGCACCCCTCTCACTCACATGCTCAGTGGTAACGGCAGATATACCAGTTCGCCAACGATCCGATTCTATTGAACGGATCTTTGAAATGAACGAAAGGAACCGAGTCTTTTATTTCTGCACTGTTCTTATTGGCTGTAATCTAATCAACCCTTTTCAGCATTGCATCAGTAGAGAGAATTAATCGTAACCCGTAATAAAAGCTGTTTATTATCGATATTCAAATCCGAAAACTTTCAGTATCACGGAGAGCGAGCAACACACACACACACACACACACACACACACACACACACACACACACACACACACACACACACACACACACACACACACACACATTTAATGCAAAGTTGAGAGAAAATTCAATCTGGTTTTAGTGTGAGTGTGACATCATTTAATGCATTAGTGCCCTGTTCACTGTGTACATACTGGAACTTGCATGGATGTGTGAGCTACTTACCCTAAAAAATACATTTAGGCCGTCTTTGATGGATCCCTGAGGCACAAGACCAAGTGAGAGGTGGTTATAGTTCTCAATCCTGGTTTTCTCAGCTCCACATCTACACACACAAAGTGGACATGTCATTTCTAGTGAAAATAGAACAAATGAAAGAACATAAACATTTAGTTTATTAGTGGTTCTCACCCTTTACATGTGATGATACACAAGAGCTGAAAGTTGAAGTTCTTTTTGACTGTGGATTCAACAGCCATGTCCCCTGCACCACTCATGGTTTGCTCCATTTCCATCAAACAGTGGAACATGAACTGCTGAGCATCCTAAACATTCAAACATTTCAATCTTACTTGCAACTGTGTTAGCTGAGTTCATTTCACATCTTAAAACACAAAACAATCATGTTCAGGGTGTCTGTGTTCTGTTTTCTTACATTCTGAGTGTAAGATGTAAATTCAGGGTTGTTAAGCGCAGCTGCCTCGATCAATTTCAAGACAAGAGAGTTCTTGGTGGACCAATCAGAGCTCTCTCTCATGGACCACAGCTTTGCAAAACATCTGCAAAAGCACAAAACACACTTTACCAGATCAGCATTCTCATCATTCATAATCTAAAATAAGAAATTGAATAGTAAATAATAAATAAACTGAGAAAACATTGTTTCTTCTTCTCTACCCGGTAAGGTTGGCTGATTCATCTGGCATGTCCTCATTTATGTTCTTCATGAGCTGTTTGCAGAAAGATTCTGCGCTGAACAGGCACTGCATACTGGCATTTACGTAGCAGCTGTTTCCCAAGTTTTCAAACCTGCAATTAAATCAGACAGACACAAACACAATACTGATCAGGGTTCATGTTCAGTATTAACCTTTATGAACGTACAGCTATACGCTGCTGCATTTCTTACCCTCTGTCCTGTATCTGCTGTTTTCTGTCGTCGGAGAGGACTGGTGTGGGTGTTTTAGCCTTTTCACTCTGGGCTTCATCCACCCTACATCTCATCATTATAAACCACATGGAAATTAGCACAACATGGCATATTCAACACAGAAGAAATGATTACACTTCTCTGTCTGTTTAAACTAAGAATTAAAGAATTTTACAATAAAAGATATAATAGAACACGACATGCTGTCTAGCTGTACTCAAGGCCATAAACAACCTTAAAAAAATACATGAACATTTTGCTCATATCCATCTGTTGCTTAAAAATCATTTATCTAAAGTTTTCAGTCTTCTGCACTTTTATTACCTTTCTGTAGTGCTGACAGCTTCAACATTTTCTTCTGTTAATGGAATTTTCTTCTTCTTCTACTCAGGAAAACATAAACACACGGTTATGTCCAAGTTCTTGTATTTGAATATGAGCTTTGATTTTTGCTTCTCAAAGGAATATTCAGTACACAGTATACAGTGGTGCAAAATGAAATATACAGTTTACATTAGTACACTATTTAGTATACAGTATGTATTCTTGCAACATGTAGTATACAGTGAATACTTATGCACTGTGTAGTATACAGTATGTATTTTGGCTGTACTGCACAGTATACTAGTGCAATTTAGTATATACTCGTGCAGTATATAAGTACGCTCTTCTACACACAGCTAACATTTGTTGTTTAAGCTATTAAATGTCCACTGATTGATTACTCAGCAGACACAACCAATCAGAGTTAAGCTTTGCATCATTCAGTCAAAATCACAAGAAAAGCATGATGGGTAAAAACACTAAAGGACATAAATGTAATCTTTTATACATGATTGTTGCATTTTCATTATCCATCCAGCTGTTTTAAGATGTAAAATCACTTGTTTCTTACTCTTCTGTCGCGCGGACAGTCTCCACATCATCATTTATTGGATGCACTTTACTGTTCTGCTCATGACAACAAACACATACAACAAAAATGTTGAATTAATACACACAAATGCATCATTCTGCACTAGTTTTGCTTTTTAAAGATATTTTATCTATCATTTTAAAACATGATTCAATGTTTTTTTTTCTATTTTTGAAATTCAATAAACAATATAAACATTTTCATGTTACCTAAAACATTTTATAATAGGCCTAATTAAATATAATAAGGGCAGCACAATGGCTAGCCCTGTTGCCTCACGGCAAGAAGGTCCTGGGTTCGATCCCTAGACCGGCGGTCCAGGTCCTTTATAGAGTGGGGAGTTTGCATGTTCTCCGGGAGCTCCGGTTTCCTCCCACAGTCCAAACACATGCAGTCAGGTTAATTGGAGACACTGAATTGCCCTATAGGTGAATGTGTGTGTGGGTTTGTGGGTGTGTGTGTATGTGTGTCTGCCCTGTGATGGACTGGCTTCCCGTCCAGGGTGTTACTGTGTGCCTTGTGCCCGTTGAAAAGCTGGGATAGGCTCAACAGAACAACAGCAGCACCCGCTGCTCGGTGAGGACAGTAACTGCAGAACGATATGTGCTTTCACATCCGAGTCTCCAAAAGTCTCCAATAACACCAGAAAAGTTGCTAGAGGGTCTGAAAACTCGCTAAATATAGCTAGCAACACTATTATAATGTTTATTAGCCTGACTTAAACGTTAGCCAGTCATGTGACTCGTGTGTACCGTCTAATGAAACTGCTGTGCTTGTGTCTCTGTGGCGCAATCGGTTAGCGCGTTCGGCTGTTAACCGAAAGGTTGGTGGTTCGAGCCCACCCAGGGACGAGTGCTTTTATTGCACAACCATGTCTGTTGATCAAACATACAGTGCCTTGCAAAAGTATTCAGCCCCCTTGAACTTTTCAACCTTTTGCCACATTTCAGACTTTAAACATAAAGATATGAAATTCTAATTTTTTTGTGAAGAATCAACAACAAGCGGGACACAATCGTGAAGTGGAACGAAATGTATTGGATATTTTAAACTTTTTTTAGAAATAAAAAACTGAAAAGTGGGGCGTGCAATATTATTCAGCCCCCTTGCGTTAATACTTTGTAGCGCCACCTTTTGCTGCGATTACAGCTGCAAGTCGCTTGGGGTATGTCTCTATCAGTTTTGCACATCGAGATACTGAAATTTTTGCCCATTCTTCCTTGCAAAACAGTTCGAGCTC
This sequence comes from Trichomycterus rosablanca, assembly GCF_030014385.1. Lineage (NCBI taxonomy): Eukaryota > Metazoa > Chordata > Actinopteri > Siluriformes > Trichomycteridae > Trichomycterus > Trichomycterus rosablanca. Next base: position 20,203,973 of record NC_086002.1, read on the forward strand.
AGTGAGGTTGGATGGAGAGCGTTTGTGAACAGCAGTTTTCAGCTCTTTCCACAGATTCTCGATGGGATTCAGGTCTGGACTTTGACTTGGCCATTTTAACACCTGGATAAGTTTATTTGTGAACCATTCCATTGTAGATTTTGCTTTATGTTTTGGATCATTGTCTTGTTGGAAGATAAATCACCGTCCCAGTCTCAGGTCTTTTGCAGACTGCAACAGGTTTTCTTCAAGAATGGTCCTGTATTTGGCTCCATCCATCTTCCCATCAATTTTAACCATCTTCCCTGTCCCTGCTGAAGAAAAGCAGGCCCAAACCATGATGCTGCCACCACCATGTTTGACAGTGGGGATGGTGTGTTCAGGGTGATGAGCTGTGTTGCTTTTATGCCAAACATAACGTTTTGCGTTGTGGCCAAAAAGTTTGATTTTGGTTTCATCTGACCAGAGCACCTTCTTCCACATGCTTGGTGTGTCTCCCAGGTGACTTTTTATAGATATCTTTGAGAAATGGCTTTCTTCTTGCCACTCTTCCATAAAGGCCAGATTTGTGCAGTGTACGACTGATTGTTGTCCTATGGACAGATTCTCCCACCTCAGCTGTAGATCTCTGCAGTTCATTCAGAGTGATCATGGGCCTCTTGGCTGCATCTCTGATCAGTCTTCTCCTTGTTTGAGCTGAAAGTTTAGAGGGACGGCCAGGTCTTGGTAGATTTGCAGTGGTCTGATACTCCTTCCATTTCAATATGATCGCTTGCACAGTGCTCCTTGAGATGTTTAAAGCTTGGGAAATCTTTTTGTATCCAAATCCGGCTTTAAACTTCTCCACAACAGTATCTCGGACCTGCCTGGTGTGTTTCTTGGTCTTCATGATGCTCTCTGCGCTTTAAACAGAACTCTGAGACTATCACAGAGCAGGTGCATTTATACGGAGACTTGATTACACACAGGTGGATTCTATTTATCACCATCAGTCATTTAGGTCAACATTGGATCATTCAGAGATCCTCACTGAACTTCTGGAGTGAGTTTGCTGCACTGAAAGTAAAGGGGCTGAATAATATTGCACGCCCCACTTTTCAGGTTTTTATTTCTAAAAAAAGTTTAAAATATTCAATAAATTTCGTTCCACTTCACAATTGTGTCGCACTTGTTATTGATTCTTCACAAAAAATTACAATTTCATATCTTTATGTTTAAAGCCTGAAATGTGGCAAAAGGTTGAAAAGTTCAAGGGGGCTGAATACTTTTGCAAGGCACTGTATATGAGACACAACAACAATGTCCCACAGAATAGTGGAAATAAGTAACTAAAAACATCCAGTAAACAACAGTCCTACAAGCACAAATATCCACCTGATAAGTCACCAGAGACCGGCTGTCCAAAGTGGAGGAACGTACTTTTGGTTTCCGAAGATGTTAAATAAAGACACTCGCCCAACATGGGGCTCGAACCCACGACCCTTAGATTAAATGTCTCATGCTCTACCGACTGAGCTAGCCGAGCTTAAGCAGCACATCAGAACAGACAGCTCATCGGTCAGACCATCAGAGAGATGTATGTTTAATTCACTAACATCACGACCAGATTAAGAACTAATTCACAGTTTACTAACAAACAAAATGAAACTGGGTGCTGCATTTGTTTTAGATCACGCTATTTCTACTTAATAAAGTTTTAGTGCACATCTAAACCTTGTTTTACGGTACGATGCTCTGACTTTTAGTACAGAGATTAATAAAGTTTTAGTGCGCATTTAAATCCTGTTTTACGGTACGATGCTCTGACTTAGTACAGAGATTAAAACAGAAAGAAGTTTTACAGTTTAATAAACGTATCGAGTCTTGATGCACACAGATGTACCAGAAATAAAGTCTGTTCTAGTCTAAATGTAGAACAATCTACATGTTCCAAATTCAGACCTTCTTTGGTATTAAAAATAAAGAAACCTGCTTTCAGTTAAATCCACTATATTTAAATAAGTGTCTAATTTACTCATAATACCACATCTTCTGTTTTTACCTTGATGATTTAAAAAAAATTAGATGGCAAAATGATGCAAATGGCTACATTTAAAACTCCATAAAATAAGCAAATCAAACTATCATATGAATTCATCATATTTATGAAGAGTTTAAGGATTTTACTGTAGGATTATGAAGTAACAGAATGGTAAACTTATATAAAGTGTTTATTCAATTATGTATAATCAGGGGTGCACATAACATTTTTGGTCTGGTTCTCAAAGGAGCATCTGAGGTTGTTGCTTGGTGCTCACCTTGTACAATGCACGGCTCCCTGATGCCCACAAGTCCCGGGATCTAGAACGAGCGGCCAAGAGCGACATAAACACACGCAGGCGACACAGACTTTATTCTCAATCGTGTATTAAATCTGTTATCTGATATACAATGTAATGCACTGTGTAGGGAACATAAATCTATTGTCTAATTTACTGTTTAGTGCACTAAGTAGGGATCATAAATTCATATCTAAAATACTATCTAGTGCACTATGTGGGGAACATAAATTATTTTCTAATATACAATCTAGTGCACAATGTAGGGAACATACATTTATTATCTTTCACACTATCTAGTGCACTATGTAGTACACATTATTGTGTTTGTGACACAAACAGTTAGCATCTCCTAAAAGTTCTGTTATCACCCAGATCCTTCGGTGTGTGCAAGAGTTTTTTTTTTTTTTTTAGCTTTTTTTGAAGTTGTGGGGTTTGCAACTTGTAATGTCTGATGTAATGTTGTGAAATGTAAAAAGAAGCTTAGTAACTTTACAATGGAGCAAGTAAATATCTCACAGTACGGAAGCATGCAATCAGCTGACTTGGCGCAGTTTTCCAGGGTGTGGGCGGTACACAAAATATGCAATATCCCCGATCGCAACCATCTGACGCAATTTGGGAACAACTCCGTTGTAAACCATAACGTTGACTACAGCTCCGTCTGTGCAAACTGAAAACAACTTTGTCTTTTGGTACGCAAACGCGCTTTTCGTTGTAATGCATGGTGCGCGTCGTTAATTTTGAGCACGCATGCGCACCACTTATGTGCATCCCTGTGTATAATTATGTGTACTGTGTTGGACAGTATGCTCTCAATGGTGCAGCGGTAAAAGTTTGTGAGGATTTGAGGAATCCTCAAGATTTTTAGTCTCCTCAAGAAGTAAACACGCTGCTGCACTTTCTTCACCAGACAGGAGGTGTTGTGGGTCCAGGAAAGAGCCTCAGAGAAGTGGACACCAAAAACTTGAAATGTTGCCCTCTTGTGGCATTTTTGAAGAATTGTAAAAAAGTAATATGATATGGTAATCTCATTTATTTTAAAAAGGTTGTTAAAAGTGTATTATTACTTTAGGAGACATGAGTTCATTAAGTTTTAGTGGTAACGATCACGTCATATTACTGACTTCATACACAAAATGATGAAGAAAAAAATCAGCTATTGTAAAAATGAACATCCAGGCACCTTCATATATTCAGTGAGATAATTTATTTTTTATTTAATGTTATAAGATCTTGAGGCTTGTTGATCCTGGTCATTCATGTTCTACACTTCTCATACAGCTGTGTGGATCAACAAGGGCGGCACCTCAGTGGAGTTCCTCTAACCAGTCACACACAGATACCCAAAATGCATCGTTCTGGTAAAAGAAGAGAGAGAGAGAGGATGGGTTAGAGAGAAACATCTGCAACAATCATTGAAATGTGAAATTGAGATGTAAGGTTTCCTGATTGGATGGCGCCACCATCGTCCCTCCTTTTCACACGACGACGTCTCCTGCTAAATAAAACAAGAAGAGGTGTAAGAACATTCCAGAAGCTGTAGCGTTTGGACAGATGAGCATGTAGAGCAGCATTTATCAGGTAAAATACACTGATTGTGGGAATGTATTTGTGGGAAATACGACTTCAGAGTCAGAGTGTGTCACCTGCCAATGTTAAGTATGGACTCACTCTGAGCAGCATTGGTGAGAACAGTGATGATAACAGTAACGAGTTAATCCAACTAAATTCCTTTAATCCAATCTCCCAAAATGAACTAACTGTGTTGATTAAATCATCGAAGTCATCATCGTGTATACTCGATCCTGTTCCAACTCATTTACTTAAAGATTTACTCCCAGCTATTGTAGAGCCCCTGCTTACAATAATCAATGCATCCCTTAGCCTTGGATATGTACCTAAATTGTTTAAAAGTGCTGTTATTAAACCCCTGATTAAAAAACCTAATCTTGATCCACATGTTTTATCTAATTATAGGCCAATTTCAAACCTTCCTTTTGTCTCAAAGATATTAGAAAAAGTCGTTTCCAAACAATTATGTTCTTATTTGAATGAAAATTGTATTCATGAAAAATTTCAATCAGGATTTAGACCCAACCATAGTACCGAAACCGCATTAATTAGAGTAGTTAACGAGTTGTTAATGTCTTCTGATAATGGATGTGTCTCTTTTCTTGTTCTATTAGATCTTAGTGCAGCGTTTGATACGGTCGATCATAACATTTTACTGGAGAGGCTAGAAAATACAGTAGGTGTTAAAGGACTCGCACTCTCTTGGTTCAAATTTGACTGACCGCTCTCAATTCGTTTATGTAAATAATAAATGCTCGGAAACTACAAAAGTAAAGTATGGTGTTCCACAGGGGTCGGTACTGGGACCGCTATTATTTACACTCTATATGCTTCCACTAGGAGAAATTATTCATAAACATGGCATAAACTTTCACTGCTATGCAGATGACACACAGCTGTATATATCAGCCAAACCAAATGATACTGACACAATCAGTAAGATAGAAGATTGTGTAAACGACATAAAAAACTGGATGTCATGTAATTTTCTTTTACTTAATTCAGATAAAACTGAGGTTTTACTTGTTGGCTCTAAAGCTGCAAGAGACAAGTTGTCTAACCTGGTGCTAAACTTAAACACGTTCTCTGTTACTCCCAGCCCAGATGTAAAAAACTTAGGTGTCACAATAGATTCAGATCTCTCATTTGATACACACGTTAATAATATTACTAGAGTTGCTTTCTATCATTTGCGTAACATTTCTAAAATAAGAAATATACTATCTGTTAATGACGCCGAAAAACTGATCCATGCGTTTATAACTTCTCGGTTAGATTATTGTAATGCTCTGCTAACAGGATGCTCTGGTAGATCCTTAAACAAACTCCAGTTAGTTCAAAATGCAGCAGCTCGAGTGCTAACTAGAACTAAAAAATTTGACCATATTACTCCTGTTCTATCGTCTCTACACTGGCTGCCAGTTAAATTTCGCATTGATTACAAAATACTTTTACTAACTTATAAAGCGCTATATGGTCTGGCTCCACAGTATCTGAGTGAGTTTATTAATCACTACAGCCCAGCGCGTCCACTTCGTTCACAAGATGCAGGGTTACTTATAGTTCCTAAAATTAAAAAGACCACAGCTGGTGGAAGAGCATTTTCCTACAAAGCTCCACAACTTTGGAATAATCTTCCTGCCTCTGTTCGGGATTCGGACACAGTCTCAATGTTTAAGTCTAGACTGAAAACATATTTATTTTCTCAGGCTTTTGATTAGTATAGACAAAGGCGCAGAGCTTGGGGGTTCTTGGTCATAGAAACTTGTGGTGATCAGGGATGTTGGGTTGCTGTCGTCCTGCCTCTCTTGTCCGATCACTCAGGTTTGATGACGGTGGGGAGATGGGCGCTGATGTCCTGTGAAAGCCTTCATGACCTTATTACCTGCTTGCTCTCCCTTTTAGTTATGCTGTAATAATTAGGGCTGCCGGAGTCTAAAACTCTCTGTAAAACTGTTTGTCAACTAGCATTGTACATTATTAACTATAGTTAATGTATACATTCTCTGTTGTTTTACCCCGAGGGCATTCTGATGGAAACCTGTTTACCCGCCGAGGTTAAGGATTAAAGTCGAGACTGCCGGGACAACGATGCTGCTCCTGCCAGATGTGACGGGTCTGGAGTAATTGCAACGACAAGAAATCACTACAGACTTTATTGAAGAGTAGAGCGGATAACAACTCTATTATTATTTAATTGTTTATTTATCTATTTATTACGTTATGACTTTTAGATCATTTAATTCTGTGTTTGTATGATTTGTGTAAATCGTGTATTTATTTAAAGTATCCTCCAGGCCACCCAAGAAGAATTGGCCCTGCTGAGTCTGGTTCCTCTCAAGGTTTCTTCCTGTAATTTTCAGGGAGTTTTTCCTTGCCACAGTCGCCATCGGCTTGCTCAACAGGGGTTTTTGTATCTGTTGGTCCTGGATTTTGTAAAGTTGCTTTGAGACAATGTATATTGTAAAAAGCGCTATATAAATAAAGTTGACTTGAAAGTTGACACCTGGATTTCTTACACATCTGCTCAGCTACACACTGGACTACTGCGCTGCTTCCTTCTCAAGAGCAAAAGATACGTAGCTGTGGTCTGATCAAACTTCCACTGCAGACACACACACACACAATACCCCATGATGACAAAGTGAAAAAAATGTTAAAAATAAACACAAAAATATAACATGTACGTAAGTATTCACAGCCTTTGCTCAATACTTTCTTCATAAAGAAACTGCAAGAATAACAAAATGAATGAATGCAGTTAAATAAAAGCCACACATTCTCTATTGGGAACAGATCAGGACTGCAGGCAGGCCAGTCCAGTACTCTTCTTCCACAGCCATGCCTTTGTAATGTGTGCAGCATGTGGTTCTGCATTGTCTTGCTGAAAAATGAAACACTAAATCACTTGGTCTCCTCTGTGCCAAAACGTCTTTTAAGTGTGGTGAAAAGGAATGGCAACATTACAAAGTGGTAAATGCTTTACTGTCCCAACTTTTTTGGGAATGTGCTGCAGGCCTGAAATGCAGGAATGGATGTTTATTAATAAATGAAATTAAGTTAATTATCTCATGTTCATCCTGTCTGCAATAAAATAAAAGTCAAACTAAATGTAAGAAACTCTGTTTTAATTATTTCCCATACTGTCCCAACTTTATTGGGAATTGTAACCTAACAGAGGAAAGTTGTGAAGTTCTGTCCTCAGTTCTCAGTTTAAACTCCTCCAGTCTAAAACATCTGAACCTGAGTAACAATAACCTGAAAGATTTAGGAGTGAAGCTGCTCTCTGCTGGACTGGAGAATCCACACTGTACACTGGAGATACTGGTGTAAGATCTTCACTTTCACACTGTAGATACAGAAGATCATTCATACAGAAACTGTTATTGACGTGTGTAGGAGTTTGATATTTTACTCATTTTCTCCACACAAGATAAAACACTTTATCATTCATATAATAGAATAGTTTTACATGTTAAAGATTTCTCAGTGATGATGTCTGGTTGTGGATCTGAATGAAGATGAAGGAGGAGGTGGGAGAAGATGATGTAGGATTTTTATTAAATGAGTTTCTTCTGCAGGTTGTGGAGCTGCAGTATTACCGATTAAGGTTTTACTGCTCTGGCTTCAGCTCTGAAATCAAATCTATCATCATTTCTGAGAGAACTGCAACTGAACGAAAATCATCCAGGAGAATCAGGAGTAAAACTGCTCAAAGATCTACAGGTGGATCCACAGTGTAACCTAGAAAAACTAAGGTAACTTGTTGTTGCTTTATACACAGACACACCTAAACAAACATTTAGACACACTCTCTCACACACACAATGGTATTCAAAACTGCTCATTAGCAGAACTTCATCTGTATCAGGGTTCTTCAGTGAACAGTGAATCATGTAAAATGTTCTATCATTGTTCCAGCTGGTGTGTGTGTGTGTGCTGGTGTTTATACTGGTTCAGTTTATGTTAAGTCTGATACGTTACAAACATCTGATCATGTCTGATCTCTTTTACAGCATCTGATTCTAACATACATTGAATTATGAGAAGATGATGAAGAGCTAAACACCATCTACTCTTCACACTGGGATTCTACATGGTGACGCTTTGCTGTTTCTTACTGCTGAAATCTGTAAACATGCTCTCTGTGTAATTTTTTGCTCCTCTCATGACTTCCTGTACAACTGCTGATGGACCTTCATATTCTCCTTCTTTACAACAAAGTACTGAAGTAATGAGATTGGAGAGCCCATCAGGTTAATGGTACCATCTATAATAATCTGGTAGACTGAACACTGAGCGCCTGGTACAGGCAAGTTTGAAGCTGAGAAATGGAGTGAGAGTCTATGAGGACTGCTTTAGAAAACCCTGCATTAGCTTGATGCATTAGCATGCTGTTCACTATCTGGCCCATAATGAAGAAGTTTAAAATGACTGGAGATGTTGAGATTCTGCCTGGAGGAGAAAATGAAGTGGCCAGAGAATCTTCAATGAGGTCTTGAGGTCAGAACTTCTTTCTAAATAACCAAAAGTTGATTAAACTGCAATAGATTAAAATGAGAAACAAAGTGATGATTATTATTAATGTTAAATATAGAAGACGATGATAAATATATGTAAATATTTAATAAAAGGGACAGTAGGTGTAGCAGTTTTGTTAATGACTAATAATAATATCAACACTAATGTGATGAATATTTTGAATAAACCTTGTGTTCATGTTAACTTTAATGACTGGAATTACCATATAATTATTTTTTGGGAATATTGTGTGTGGAGTTCATGCAGTGCAGTGAAAAAGTATTTACCTCCCCTTCCAATTTAACAAATGATAATAAAGACCAAATAAACACAATGTTCTTAAACAATGGATTGATTGTTAGTGTTGAGGTTCTTATTTACAGTAATTGTTAGTGTGGTTATGTTTTAGGTTTATGTTTTATGTTGTTTTAAATAAGGTTGAGTGTTATTTAGGTGTGGTTATGTATATAGTTATTATTATTGATATTGTGTAGGGTTATTTTATATTGAGGTTTTGTGGTTAATATATGAGGTTATTTTTAGGTTTATTAAGAATATATTCAGGGTTGTGTTTATTAAGGCCATGCTAGAAGAGGAAAGTTAATCTGGTAAACTCAAGGAAATACCTGTATGAACATATTTACACACACACACCATCTTTTCTTATGTATACATACACGTGTGTTGTCCTCTGCTTGTCCCCGCCTACACTCACCCCCATGTATTGCATGCAAAAAGTATTAGTTAAGTCCTAATTGGGTTCTTATAAATCTAAAAGAAAAAAAATGGCACCCATAGGCCACTGCAAACCCCTATTAGTACTTTTTTTTTTATCTGCTGTGGGTGTGCCCCAGGACCCTCCGAACCCACCTGAGCATGACTCCAGGTGTATGTCTGTGGGGGCCAAGTATATATACATATAGACACATCCATAAATCCCTGTGTACACAAGCACACTCACCTATATATGACAAATAAGTAATAAATATAGTTGTCTAGTTGCCCACATCATAAAGAAATAAATATCCAAAATGTACATGCATAAATGCTTAGTTTAATCATACAAGTCATCATAGATGCACATACCCACACCCACACATATATTCACTGCAAGCATTTCTTATAGGCAGGATTGACTTTGAATTTTTTAAGCTGTGGATTGTGATTAACGGGATGATGTCTTGGGAGTCCAGTTTACCCACGGGCATCTGTGTGGTTAATTCTCACAAAGTTTCAGCTTTAATTGAGCAGTGAAACTGTTTCGAGTATCCCCGTGGTCGTAACGCTTTAAAGAAAACCTGAGTGACTGCTGTGATTTAATTAGACTTAATTTAGATTAATTAATTAGATTTAATAAGACTTTCAATAGTCTTTTGAAAGTATGTCTGGGGTGATAACATGATTTGTGCAGTAAACTGTGTAGGTAGGATTGAAAAATATTTTTGTATGTAATGTTTTGTGTCCATTTTTAGCCATGAAAAAGATGGTAGTGTCTAAAATAAATAAATAAATAAATCAACACGTTCGTGATGTGAACCGGCCAATTCCAAAAACTGTTCAAATAAGGTACGGTCATGTTGTCAGATGCCAAAGATATCATCCAAGTATCTATAGTACATCATGGGCAAGTGTGTGCATTTAGTGAATAGTGTTTCCTCCCATTCTGCCATGTAGATGTTTGTGTCGGCAGGCGCAAATTTCTTGCCCATGGCTGTAACATGAATTTGTAAATACATTTCTGAGTTGAATTTAGTCATTTCTAGTGAAGTTTAATTCCAACAGTTTTAGAATGCATTTATCTGGGCGAGTTGGATCTGGGTATTTGTTAAAGCATCTCTTCACTGCTTGTACACCAACATTGGTGTCAATATTGGTGTACAAGCTCACAATGAGGATCTGTCTATAAAAAGGAAACATGAGGTTATTGTTTTAATATTGAAAATAGTCCAAAATTTAAAGTTTTTTGTTAAACACATGGATGTCCCTTCTGAGTTCCCCCAGATTGCCATTTTGTGGAACTGGATCAAAGGTTAATCCTTTACTCAGAATGTTTTCTTGAGCATCTGTGAGAGTAAAAGTTTGTGAAAGGTTAATGATGTTTTTCTTTAAAGGTTGTGTTCGGCACTTTAAAATCCTCAAAAGTTTAACTGGTCTAACCAAAATCTGGAGAGCTGCATCCCTGGTCCAATGGACAGGATTCCTAGGGTCCACCTTAAATCTCAATTGGCTTAGTTCCTGTAAAAGGTTGCCCCACTCCCTAATAAAATCATCAAGTATCTTCAAGTTGTGTTGCTGCTGCTCCTGTAAAAGGTCAGAGAAATAAATGAGAGGTGTATAAACGGTGGCAGCTCCTGCAGTTGTTTTTTGGCCATCTTGTACACCTGCTAGTCTTTGCTGTTTATACCCAAGGAAAGGATGACCGTCTGCATGCTGGGGTTCGGGGTCAGCTTCTGCAGGACTTTGGCAATGTGCAAAAAGTTGGCCCCTGGGAAGCTATCCACCTGGATGTCTGGATGGTCAAAATAAGGTATTCTGGCCAAATTCAAATATAATGGGTCTGGTAATGTCAAGTGACCAATCTGTATTTTTTTTTGGTTCTGGGATGTTTTGTAGGCACCTGAAACTTTGACTCTCCCTTGCACAGGGATCTGATATCCTGAATAGAGGTATTAATTCTGCTTTGATTAAGAGGGCTATTATTACAGGGAAATGAAGGGAGGGCTCAGAATAGGCCTTTATTTGACTGCCATTTGGAGAACCTTTGCATCGTCTTGTCCTTCCCCTCTCTCTCGGAGTCTCCTCTGCCCCCTTTCTGCGATGCAGCTAAGGAGAGTAAAGAAATATTGTTTTAGGTAAGTTGACATTACCAATGATTGCATTATGTTTTTTACTGCTACTGACCTGTGGTCTTATAGTATCTTGTTTCTGTGTTGATTTAGGTTGTGGGTGGACTTCAGTGTGTATTGTTTTAGTCCTGCAGAGGCTGACCTTGTTTTGACCCATGTCAGATGACCCTGTCTCATTTGAAACCAATCTGGCTGTCAGTGTTGTTTTGGTTCTATGCAGAATTTCATCCTTAAGTTTATGTTTGAATCTATTTCCCAATCAGGTAGTTTAAATTGTTTAATGGATTTGTTCAATTTTGTTTAAACCTCACTGTAATGTTCTTTTAGAATTTGCATGTTAATCATTATCCAGTTGTGTGTGGTTTTTTTTACTTTGGTGGTGGTATTTTGACTATGACATGATGGCTTAATAATTGTTGTGAGGTCGTTTGCCTGTTTTGACATGCCTTTAGGAAAATTACCAGTTCTGATTTCACTGTGTTCTGATTTTACTAATTTCACTGTGGTGTATAGTCTGAATTCATTTAAAATAAGACTTCCAAAGAGTTCTAGATATCTGCATTTATTTAAAATGTACTCGTGTCTTTGCCTTGTTATTTCATCGCCTTTAAAGTCTCTAAAATAGAAAGTCTACTGCTTACTGAAACCATTGCTGTAAAACCAAGAAATTAAAAGAAGAGGTAAAAAAACATTATTTAGTAAAATAACTAATGCAATCAATTGTTTGGTTCCTCAGACTTAAAATAAACTTGGGGGGGAGATCCAAGATGTTTGGAGAGTGCTTGGAGTAAACAAGCCGAGTTCTGGGTTAGGGTTACAGTCAGGGAAAAATTAGGGTTAGAACTAAGATTATGATTAGCTCTATGGTTAATTAGGGTTGGGGGGCCCTAGATTATCTGCTAGGGCACCAGTGCTGGGATTTTGATCTCTCACAGTTTGAATCTCTGGCCGGGCTGGCCACGACTGACAGTGCAGACAGTGCAGCAGACAAAAATCGCCCACTAGTCTGCTGGGTTGGGCAAAGACCGGAATAAAAAGTGGGCGGGGTCTGCAACACTGTAAGGACCCTGGTTAGTAGCCCAAGATGCCTTTACAGAAGTGGAGATCTGCGTGCGACTCTCCGTAAGTGAGAAAAGGCTCATGCAATTTCACTGTCTGTATTTCACAACACTGTACATAGTATTGTATTTCCAGGCTTGTGGGTCACATACAGTATTCAGGTGCTTGTGCGGTCTGTTGGATCTTTCCGGACCTAAATTTCGATCTTCTCCGGTGCATCGTCACCAAAAATCAATATGTTCCGAAACAGGAACCTTCATTCACAACTGAATACAAAGAATTGTAGTTTTTTTTGCGGGAATTGTGACGTCACGATCAAGTTTTAGAGTGAACAGAAAGCAACAACGTTGTGTATCGACTTCAATGATTATGCGTTTTTGGTTTCATTAAAAATAGCACATAGGTTCTAAGAAGTGAACAGAACCGAAATAACAGAAATGTGAGGAGTGCAAAATGTTTGGGACATTAAAGCATGTCATATTTTTTTTAGCATATTATTATATTTTTAAGCATACAGTCATACAGATGCAGGTTGTGTTGTGTTTAGTCATTTAGCTGCGTACTATATAAAAGTGAGAACTTTTAATCCACCATAAATAAAGCCAAAAAAATAAAAGACATGCCCACTAGCAGCAGGCCAATACTAGTTAGTAGCTAGTTTTTTTGTCAAAATAAATAAAAACCACCAGCTAATATGACACTTTTTCTTGCCACCCTGACTGAGGTAAACCGATGACTGAAGAGTGAATGGACACCCACGACCTTGCTCACACACCCACCTTGTTGCTCATGCTGGAGAGGAAGTTGGTGATGAAGAGGCACATGCACAGGTGGTGATGGATGGTGGTACGAGTTTATTTGATGAAGCAGCAGAAGACAAAGGTGAGGATGCAGAGGACCAGACAGACCAGATAGAGGGACAGGCTGACCCGAGTGATCCACACCTACTGAAACTGCAGCCCTGCAGAGAGAGACTAATTAATTTTGGGACAACAGGTTTTATAATGACATGGTTTGATGAGTACATTGAGGAGGAACTCCTATGGCCTGCACACAGCCTTGACCTCCACCCCACTGAACATCTTTGGGATGAATTGGATGAATGGAAATAGTGACTGTGAACCAGGCCTACTTTGTGGAAAGTCAGTGGAAAGCCCTCTGAGAAGAGTGAAGGCTGTTGTATTAATGCAGATGTTTTTGGACTGCGATGTCTAACAAGCTTATGATCATGTGTTTACATACTTTTGGCTATATAGTGTATAGGCAAACAAAACCAACACATAGTAAAAAAACACCACCATTGGACACCTAATCCAATCTTTAGGGATGAATTGGAACACTTTTGGTAGAGAACTGAAGGGTATGTTTACCTTGATGGGATAAAGGGCCATTAAAACAGTGAAGCTGCTCAGGTGATTCCAGGTGCAAGCAGCATGTGTGATGTGTGGAGTTAAACCCCACCTTCCTACAGCCCATCCTGACCACGCACCTTTGGTCTGTTCCAAATACAGGCAGCTGTAGTTCACTTCACCTTCCTGTGGGACAGAAGCAGGCGCAAGAAGAGAATTAATAATTGTCACAGTGTTAGAAATGCATTTTTTCTGACCTCACACAGGCACAAATTATCACAGACACACTCCAAAGTCTTTTTGGCCTTTTAGAGAGGATAAGGCTATTAGAGCCAAAGTTGTATAACAAGCTGATGGTCAGGTATCCACATACTTTTGGCCATATTTACATTTACAGCATTTAGCACTATTAGCTTGAGGGGCCTTGCTCAGGGGCCCAACAATGGCACCCTGGTGGTGGTTGGACTTGAACTGGCAACCTTCTGATTACTAGTCTGCTTCTGGAGGGTATATACATGTTATTGTTGTACCTGCAGTTCGGACAGAGACTGTGTGTCCTTGTTACTGATGAGCACCGTAACCACCCGGGAATTGAGCGTGTAGGTGGTGTTTCTGTCTGATGACTCGACACCCTGGTTCTGTTTCAGAGTGTTGCTAAAGTTTGGAGATTTATAGCTGACCAAGGCCACGAACACATAACCTGAACAAGAGCAGAAAGAAAAAATTGTGACATCAGAAACAAAAACTATGACATCACAAAAACTATGAAATCGGAAACAAACTAACATCAGAAATATAAACAATGACATCGTAGTTTCTACATTTTTCTCCTTTCTGCTGATATCCGATTTCACAAGAAGGTTTACCTTTAGGTAACAGTCAGAAAGACTTAAAAAAACAAGAAAACATGTCAACTTTAAATACAAAAAGTGTTGGTTTATAGACTATATGGTCAAAAGTATTTGGACACCCGACCATGAACTTGTTGGATGTCTTGGTTTAAAAACAAACTGTAATAAAATGAGTGACCTTTGGGTGATCTTTTCAGCTAGAACAACATCAGTTCTACAGTGATCCTGACAGTAATTCCACTTCGAGGTGTGGTATCTCCTTCAAGAATCTTATCAGCCACTTCAGCACCAAATTTATGTACACAGTCTCAGGTGTAAACAGGACATTTTCAGGAGAGTGGGTCTGTGCTTTCTTCAGAATATATGAAAACATGTGTACATCTGTTGTTGTCAAACTACAAGGAAGTGGTGCTTGCCACTAGTGTAGTGGCTTCTATTGTTTGTGATCTGGAAGAATTCACAAAGAGGTGCACCCACATATTAAGCATAACGTTCTCTCAGTAGTTCCTGAAACATTTCTTATAAGGTCAGTTGTAGAACAAAACTTGGAAGATTTTGAAAACCTCTTTGCATGTTTTAATTCTGACGCTAAAAGGGAGAAGTGGGGAATTGTGCCAGTGGAAATTGTTTTGGGAGTTGGGTGTGATAGTAAACGCGATAGTATTACACTTACAGTAAAATGCCTGTGAATGACACATTCGTCTATATTCCTATTTTGGAAAGTTTGAAATTCATGTTCAGAAATTCAGAGATTTGTGATGATCAAAGCACATACCTCATCTCTTGGGAGTGTGTACAAGGACTGCAGTGATGGAAGTTACTTTAAAAACCATCCTCTGTTCTCTGTTTACAAATGCCTTGCAAATCCAGTTCTATTATGACGACTTTAAGACGGCCAATCGTATGGACCAGATGATGGCATGTATGTGGTGTTGTTGCATTGTTCGTTTTAGTCTGTATTCATATTTCAAACGTATAAATCTGACCATTGTAAACCATACTGCTCCTCAGGCTTTCAGGTCAGCACAGCATGTATTTTTCCCCACACAAATGTTTTTCTACTGCAGAAAATCCATTTAATAAAACAATGGATGAAACACTTAATTATGGTTTTTTAATATAAAACCTGTGTTAAATTTACTAATAAAAAAGTGTTAAATTAACTCTAGTCAGTGAGAAATATATCAACGCTATAAAAGTATTACTGATAACACTGGTATTGTTTTTTTTGTTTTTTTATCTCTGCAAGATATAACCTACTTATATCTTAAGTAAGTGTTAAAGTGTTAAAATACTTTAAGTGTTAAAATAACTCTGGTCAGAGTTTTCCTTTAACACTATAGAGTAACTAGATTGACACTAAAACTACCAAGAGTGTTAAAATAACTTTAGCCAGTGAGAATTATATAAACACTTTAAGTGTTAAAATGAACACTTACAGAGTTGATTTAACACTGAGGATTTTGCTGTGTGTGCACCAGTTGAGCAAAACACGAAACTGCAGCTATAGCGCCAAATTATGTCCAAATAGCTCTACTGATGAACTATTATGTTATTATTGTTTAGGGACACTGAATTGAAAGTAATAAGAATATCTGACCTTAAATGCATTTGTTAGAAGTAACTATTTATTTAAGGTTAATAATATACAGTAGTTGCATGGTTTTAAAAAAAATCTTACTTTATACATGTTAACATGGTGCCTCCAATTACATTACTTTGCCAATCCACCCACAACCCCCAAACCAAACTTTCACCCAAGTGCAGGTATCCGCCAGGCCCATGCTGCCATCCTGCAATGTGCTTTTTTTTTGAAAACCAAAACAGGACCCTAACTAGGAGCACTTGCTCCCATTTTCAAGACATCTGCAGATGTTTGCCATCTGTAAACCCTCCCAGCATCTCACGATTACAAGGTACAGCCATGAAGGTTATTACCACACCACATTATTATAAAAAACAAAAAAACAACTCAAATAAGAATAAACTGAGGCAAGTTCCTTCCACCCCCTTAGTATAAATGTATTTAAGAAACTGGACTAAAAGTAATATTGCATAATATATAAAACAATTACTTACTAAACTTTGCCTTTAATCACCTCGACAGCAGTAATGAGATTTCATATGAACGCCAACTGGGGTCAAGATAAAAAGGAACTGGTTATCCAAGGCCTTTAACTGGTCTTCCACAAGCTGTGATTTTAGCTGCCTCAGCAGCAGAGACACTGGTTTGATTCTGGTTTGGACAACTGCAAACCTTCAGAGATGGAGTTTATGTCCATTTCCAAGCAGGCAGGTCAAACAAAACAAAAAGTAGAGCTAAAACAAATGCAACACTAAGTTTCAACTATAAGAAGGCTTTATTAATCCCTTTTCTAACAAGCCAAGCCAAGCCAAATCAATAACAAACGAACCCTACACTCAGTAAGTTTTCTCCACACACACCTCAGTGAACTGAGAACTCAAACGAGCCTCAGGTGAATTTAATAAGAGCTACTAATGCAGCTGGGTCCTGATGTTACTGTTAATAGCAGTGCTGCTGGGTCCTAGTGTCCTATAGTTCACCTACCATTCTGCTGTCCTTTCGTCTCCTACCCGTTACATACATTCAATCAAGTTTAGCTCATTTGAGCATCATGCACACTTCTGAAACACAATAACATTAAACTAGGTCACGTAATAATGATAGTACATTTAATTAAACATTCAACTTGTTAAAGAATTTAAATTAAATCCACACCCGCTGCTGGTACCACGGTAACCACACACACTGCTCAGCTGCTGCTGCTGATCCTCTTTCACCTGCATTTAGTACAAAAACAAAACAACAAATCATCTGGATTCAACCTTTTCTTAACCAGGTACCAGAAAAGTTGCTCACTGCTGTTGTCAAAACCAAGCGGTAAAGTTAGTTTAATATTCAACATTCGTTTAACCTACAACCGTTGTTTATAAGAATTATTTATTTTCAGTATAAAAGTATTATGCATTTTTTTGATCATAACTATAAATTAAAATAAAATACAAATAAAAGTAGCTTCTATAAAACAAGGTTTGTAGGATGTGAGGGACATAAATATGTGTTTAGTAAAAATAGTTTGACTTTATTATATTAAATCATGTCAGAGTTTAATAGATTTATTTCTGATACACACTTATTATGGATTTACCGATATTAACTTTAAATAAAACAAATATAAAAGTAGTATCTATAAAACAAGGTTTGTAGGATGTGAGGTACATTATTATGTGTATATTAAAAATATGTATATTAACAATATATTATTAAAAATTAAAAGTTTGTATATTAAAAATATATTAAAAATAGTGGCCCTGTCCATGCTGCCCTCTGCTCCTCTGTTATTGCTGGACCTGAAGCCGGTGATGGTCCTCATTCCACTCCAGACCTCCCTCATGTTGTTCTGCTAGGGTTTCCACTCCAGCTTCCTCCTATATCTGTTCTTAGCCTCCCTGATAGGTTTGTAGGTTGTGAGGGACACTAATATGTGTTTATAAAAAAATAGTTTGGGTTTATTATATTAAATCATATCAGAGTTTAATAGATTCATTTGTGTCAAATATAAAAGTAATATGTATTTATTAATTTTAACTATAAATAAAAAAATAAAAAAAATAAAAACAGTATCTATAAAACAACTTTTGTAGGATGTGAGGGACATTAATATTTGTATATTAAAAATTGTTAAACTTTATTATATTAAATCATATCAAAGTTTAATAGATTTTTTCAGTTACAATATAAAAGTATTGTGGATTTACTGATTTTAACTGTAAATTAAAATAAAATTAAAATAAAAGCAATATCTATAAAAAAAACAGTTTAGTAGGTTGTGAGGAATATTAATATGTGTATATTAAAAATAGTTTGACTTTATTATATTAAATTACATCTGAGTTTAATAGATTTATCCCTTATATACACTTGTTATGGATTCATTGATCTTAGCTATAAATAAAAATAATACAAAAATAAAAGCAGTAATTATGAAACAAGTTTTGTAGGTTGTGAGGGACATTAACATGTGTTTATAAAAAATAGTTTGACATGATTCCTCAATATATTAAAAGACTTTAATGGATTTATTTCTCTGTAATAAGTGCAGATGAAATGTTTCCTACGTTTTTCTGTTAGTTTTATGACGCTCCCTAACGCGTTAGCTGAAGTTGGCGCTTGATCAGTGGTTTCATTTTAATCTTTCTTTAAATAAATAAATTTGACCTTAAAATTATTATAAAATATTTTTTGTAGTATGTAGCCTACTTTCATCTGTGTAAGAATTCGTAAAATAAGTAGGTGTTAGGACAGTGGTAAAGTTATTGGACATTTGACTTTCTTTCGGCTCATTCTCGGCTAATAAACATCCAAAATTTTATTACACTGCATGAACTGATACACTGAACAAACTACAATCAAATTTGTTTAAAATGTTTTTCTGTTCATTTTTTATTTCATGTTATTTTGTAAATGTTAGGTGCGTCTGCGTTGAAATGCTAAGCAAGTGCTAAGAGAGCGTCTATAAAGTGCATGAAGCTGAGGTGTAGTAATTACCCAGTGGCATGTACTATCTAATACACCTGTATTAAGTCCTAGAGTATGGTTACAGTAAACATCCAGAAACACAATGTTTGATATGATGAGGGTTGTAGTAGTGAACTAAGCATCTGCACTAGTTACTACAACTACAATACACATTAAAAGTCCCACAGTATAGGTACAAAAGTTAATTAAATAATGTAAAATAATAACAAAAATAAAAAATGCAAATGTTGATATGATGTTAATTAGTCACCTGTACTAGTTACTACAACCACAATTCCATTTTTTATTTTTTACATTTTATTTTTTATATTTCAGAAAAATGCGTTTGAATAAAGAGCAATAAATTGAAATCATACTGATGGCCAGGTTTCCAAAACAATGGCAGTCATGTACAGCATATAATTTAAATACAAATGTTTTTTTATAAAAAAATAAAAATGTTTATTTTTCCTATGTATGGAAACTTATGGCCCACCCTGTAGTTACTACAACCACAATACAAATTAAAAGTCCCACAGTGTAGGTGCAGTAGGTAATCAAATAATGTGAAATATTAACAAAAATCAAAAAATGCAAATTTTGATATGACAAGGGTTGTAATAGCTAACAAGTCACCTGTACTAGTTACTACATCCACAATATAAATTTAAAGTTCCACAGTATAGGTGCATTAATGAATCAAATATTTAAAAAAAAATTACAAAAATTGAGAAAGTAGTACCCTGTACTAGTTACTACAGTCACAGTACAAATTAAAAGTCCTACAGTTTGGGTACAGTAAGTAATCAAATTATGAGAAAAAATTAACAAAAACGAAAAAGGAAAATTTTCTTATGATGAGGGATGTAGTAGTTAACTAAGCATCTGCACTAGTTACTACAACCACAATACAAATTAAAAGTTCCACAATATAGGTACAGTAATTAATTAATCAAATAAAAAATTAACATTAAATTGTTAATTTTTCACAATTTTTGAATACTTACTGTAACTATACTGTAGGATGTAATACATTAGTATTAGATAGTACATGCCACTGGGTAATTACTACACCTCAGCTTCATGCACTTTGTAGATGCTCTCTCAGCACTTCCTTAGCATTTTAACGCAAATGCATCTAACATTTACAAAATAACATTAAATTAAATATTATCAGAAAAACTTTTTAAACAAATTTGATTGTAGTTTGTTCCATGTTTGCTGAGATATCCGTTTATGCAATGTATATACAGTATATATATAGTTTAAATTCTTATATGGATGATCTCTGTTCTAGTTTCCTTAATTTCACGTCCTCTTTTCTGTACCTTAAACAATAAGATTGTTACTGGTTTCATCTGAATCCCTCCCAGAAAAGGTGCTTTACCACTACCAGTTACAAACTGTCCGATTCTGACCAATCAGAGTAGTTTCATTACCCAAGGAGATTGCAGCTAATTGTGAATACGAGCTGTGTGATGTTGGAGGATTCTCCTCCTCTGTTACTATTTCACATCTACCAGTGATCAGTGAAGTCTCTTACATGCTTTCTGGCCATTTATAGTAGCTCTTTTATGCTTATCTACTAATACTCACTCATACTCATTATTACTCTACTAATACCCACTCATACTCATTATTACTCTACTAAAACTCTCATACTCATTAATACTCCAGTAATACTCACTCATACTGTTAGGTGGAAAGGAGGAGGACTCAAAATGCAGATTAAAAAAATTAAAAGTTTATTTATTTAAATCAAAAGAACCAAAAAAAGGTAAAAACTGGAACAAAAAACAATCGGGCGACCCCGATTGACGCCGCCGATAACCGCTGGCAAGAGTAACTGAAAAAGAGAAAAAAAAACACAAACGACGAGTCACGAACCCCGATCGCCAAGTTGCGAGGCGGTCGCGCTCACCATTCACCACACTGGCAGTACACTGTACAACACACATAAATTATTTAAGTTTTTTTGCTCTACTATAAAATGCAGAGTACATTGTACTCATTTGAGTACACATTTAAATGTGCTAAAAGATTTAAGTTTACTAAACAAAAAAAATTACTTTTCTATCAGATTAACTTAAAAAAGTTAAGGTAAGGTAATAAAACAGAAAAACGCCCCCATTTACATGTAAGTCCGCCTTTTTTCAGCTTGCTGTTGGTGAATCAGGCAGCCATTTGTTTTAACTTTTGAAACCTGTTGTTGCAAATTACTTTTAACTTTTCATTTAAGGCTTTTTGCAAAAGTAAACTTGTCTTCCTGAAATGTCTTTTGTGAAGTGGAACCTTTGTTAAACTAAGTGGACAAACATTTTCTTCCTCATTATGCAATTTTTGAGTAGCATGTACACCAGTCTGATGGGGCTTTTTCATCTTCCGTCTAATTTTGGTAAGTGTTGTACTTTACTTAACAATTTTGTTTAAAATAAATGATCTTAATGTTGACACTAAATAAATAATCAAACAGTGCTGCTTTATTTGCCGTATTTAGGCTACATGCTAGCATGTTAGCATGCTAGCCTTCATACGAAGCAAAGAGTGTGCTGGCTTGCTTTATTTTAATCCTTAAATTAATGCTATTAATGTTGATTTTAATACTTCTGTTTCTTGTTTCTTTTTGTTGTTTTACAGGTTCATGGTTACTGTGAGGAGCTGTTTGTGTTTCATCAGAACTTTATATACAGTTTGTACAGTTTTAAAGATGTTTTCTTGACATGTTGTATTTTAAGTAAATACTTCTGAAGTGAAATAAAGAAAAATAATTTTATAATTGTGTCTGTTTCTCTATAAACATTTGTAATTCATATTTAAAATGTAATTAACATTAAAACTAAGAAAAAATCAAGTTTTTTTTCCATTGAGCTTAAGATAATAAGTAGAATTATTGGGAAAAGCAGTTGGTATAACAAAAAAAAGAAAGTTTAATCAACTTGCCTTTTAGGTGTAATAACTTAATGTTTTAAGTTATGATAACTCAAGTTTTCATTATACATTACTTAACTTTTTTAAGGCAACCGGTTTCCTCAAATTTTTTAAGTAGATTGAACTTATCCGGGCTTACAGTGTATGGAAAGAAAAGCTCGGCGCGCTTAAGAACTGCTAATTAGGGAAAAAAGTGAAACTAAAAAATAGTTTCAGTGATAAAGAAGCCGGGCGCCGAAAGCGCGTCTAGTCTCACCATGAGACACGTTGGTATCGGGGAGAGACGACCTATAACAGATAGAAAGAAGCAGAAATTAGATAAAACTCAGAGAGCAGATTCGAACCAGGAAAGCCAGCATCAGAGGCATGCAAAGCCCAACTGCACCACCCAGAGATTAGAGAACTGCAAAGCCCTGAGTAAATATAAAGACCGGCAAAACCGGCAAAATGGCCACCGCTAGCCTCCTGTGGTTGCTACAGGAGAACGCTAGCAGGTTTGCGTCAAACAAACTCAGCTCGAGGGCTGAACGGAGTCGCACCGCACTTTCCCTGCCAGAAGTAAAAGAAATACCTATCTTTACCTCGGCCTTTCAGCCTACACACCCAACCGACCTACAAGTCGCCTGGGGTAACCGGCTTGCCCTCAAAAAGTGAGTGGAGACCGCTAACATGCCACAAACAAAAGCCAAAGGTGCGACGCCCACTGCTGCACTGCGCAGGCTTAAATAGGCCAGCTGCAGCTGCGGGTCGTCAGCCCTAATTACAAGGCCTCTTATTTAAGGCCTTTTGTTTGGTTGGTCTGTAACGCCTGCTTCGCTGGGAACCCGGGGTAAGTTCACCAGCTACCGCAGGCACCCTAAAACAAACTCATTATTACTCCACTAATACTCACTCATACTCATTAATACTCCAGGAATACTCACTCATACTCATTATTACTCCAGTAATACTCACTCATACTCATTATTACTCCAGTAATACTCACTCATACTCATTATTACTCCACTAATACTCACTCATACTCATTATTACTTCTTTACACTCACTCAAACTCATTATTACTCCAGTAATACTCACCCATACTCATTATTACTCCACTAATACTTACTCATACTCATTATTACTCCACTAATACTTACTCATACTCATTATTACTCCAGTAATACTCACTCATACTCACTATTACTCCGCTAATACTCACTCATACTCATTATTACTTCATTAATAGTCACCCATGCTAATTATTACTCTACTAATACTCAATCATATTTATTATTACTCAACTAATACCATACTCATTATTACTCCAGTAATACTCATTATTACTTCACTATACTCATCCATACTCATTATTACTCCACCAATACTCACTCACTTATTATTACTCCAATAATACTCACTCATACTCATTATTACTCGACTAATACTCACACACTTATTATTACTCTACTAATACTCAATCATACTCATTATTACTCAACTAATACTTACTCATACTCATTATTACTCCAGTAATACTCATCCATACTCATTATTACTCCACCAATACGCACTCACTTATTATTACTCCAATAATACTCACTCATACTCATTATTACTCGACTAATACTCACACACTTATTATTACTCTACTAATACTCAATCATACTCATTATTACTCTACTAATACTCACTCGTACTCATTATTACTCTACTAATACTCACTCACTCATTATTACTCCACTATACTCACTCATACTCATAATTACTCTACTAATACTCATTCGCTCATTATTACTCTAGTAATACTCACTCACTCATTATTACTTTACTAATACTCACTCACTCATTATTACTCAAATAATACTCACCCATACTCATTATTACTCCACTAATACTCACTCATTCAATATTACTCCAAAAATACTCACTCATACTCATTATTACTTCATTAATAGTCACCCATGCTCATTATTACTCTACTAATACTCAATCATATTTATTATTACTCAACTAATACCATACTCATTATTACTCCAGTAATACTCACTCATACTCACTATTACTTCACTAATACTTACTCAAACTCAATATTACTCTACCAATACTCACCCATACTCATTATTACTCCTGTAATACTCACTCATACTCATTATTACTCCACTAATACTAACTTTTACTCATTATTACTCAACTGATACTTACTCATACTCACTATTACTCCAGTAATACTCAATCATACTCATTATTATCCCACTAATACTTATTCATACTCATTATTACTTTGCTATACTCACTCATACTCATTGTTACTCCACTAATACTCACTCATACTCATTATTACTCCACTAATACTTACTCATACTCATTATTACTCCTGTAATACTCACTCATACTAATTATTACTCTACTAATACTCACTCATATTTATTATTACTCTACTAATACCATACTCTTTATTACTCCAGTAGTACTCACTCATACTCATTATTACTCCACTATACTTATTATTACTCAACTAATGCTCACTCATACGCCTTAATACTCCAGTAATACTCAGTCATACTAATTATTACTCTACCAATACTCATCCATACTGTTATAATGATTGGCTTTGGACCCAAAGATGCAGAGATAAAAATAATTTTATTTAACAATTATAAATAATAAACAACATAAAGGTTAAAAAAGGAAAACAAAAACAATCCGGGGAAATCCCGAATTAGCCACTGGCGCCGCAATCAACTGAAAAAGGGAAAACACAAAATCAAAGAGAAAACACACACGAAGCGCGAACCCTGGTTGCTCACTTACGGGGCAATTACTTATCTCGCTACGTAGCTGAGGAAGAAAAGAGCCCTTTACATTTAAAGGGAGCATAGAGGGAGGCAAAGTCCGGATAATAATTCGGGTATAAAACGAGACTATAGAAAAAAGGTTTTTACAAAAAGTCGGCATTGTCACCAGTCAGCGTCTGCTGCTGGGAAGGAGCCGACTTAAGAGAGAAACATAGTGTCAGTACAGATGAACAGATTCAAACCGGGGTTGTACCGGTGGAGAAAGCAGCGGCTTAATCCTCTAAGCCAAATCAGCAGTGGTGAACCCTGGAATCAAAAAGGCTATTGAAGGCTGCTGAGGTTGGCAGTTAGTCTAGCGCTAGCCCACTGCTTGCTGCGCAAGCGGTGGCTAGTTAACAACACCAAAAACAAACAGCAGCTCGATGGCTGCACGGAATCGCACCAGCTTTCCCTAAAAGAGAAACAAAACCCTAGGTTACCTCGGCCTTACGACTTACTCACCCAAACGCCCTAACAGCGCCTGGGGTAACCGGACTTTCCCTAAAAAGGAAGAGGTAGTGCTGTGCAGTAGAGCCAAACAAGAGACAAAGGTGCGACGCCTGCAGTCTGGCAACGCCCCCTTAAATAGAGAGATCGCAGCTGCAGGTCATTCGCCCTAATCAGCTGACCTCCTATTTGAGGCCATGCTGTTTGTCACTTGGTAACGCCTGCGATGCTGGGAACTGGTGGTACATTCACCAGACGTCGCAGGCACCCTAACACATACTCATTATTACTCCGCTAATACTCACTCATACTCATTATTACTCCACTAAAACTCACTCAAACTCATTTTTACTCCAATAATACTCACCCATACTAATTATTACTATTATTAGAGTAATAATGAGCATGAGTGAGTATAGTGGACTAATAATGAGTATAAGTGAGTATTACTGGAATATTAATGAGTGTGAGTATTAATGGAGTATTAATGAGTGTGAGTGAGTTAATTGAGTAATAATGAGTATGAGTGAGTATTACTGGAGAAATAATGAGTATGAGTAAGTATTTGTAGAGTAATAATGAGTATGGTATTAGTGGAGTAATAATAAATGTTAGCAAGTATTAGTAGAGTAATAATGAGTATGAGTTAGTATTAGTGGAGTAATTATGAGTATGAGTGAGTATTACTGGAGTAATAATGAGTGAGTGAGTATTAGTGGAATAATAATGAGTTTGAGTGAGTATTACTGGAGTAATAACGAGTATGAATAAGTATAGTGGAGTAATAATGAGTATGAGTGAGTATTACTAGAGATAATAAGTATGAGTGAGTATTAGTGGAGTAATAATGAGTATGAGTGAGTATTAGTAGAGTAATTATGAGTATGAGTGAGTATTACTGGAGAAATAATGAGTATGAGTGAGTATAGTGAAGTAATAATGAGTATGAGTGAGTATTAGTGGAGTAATATTGAGTATGAGTGAGTATTAGTGGAGTAATAATGAGTATGTGTGAGTATTAGTGGAGTAATTATGAGTGAGTATTAGTAGAGTAATAATGAGTACGAGTGAGTATTAGTGAAGTATTAACATGTATGAGTGAGTATTAGTAGAGTAATAATGAATGAGTGAGTATTAGTGGAGTAATAATGAGTATGAGTGAGTATTACTGGAGTGATAATGAGAATGAGTGAGTATTACTTGAGTAATAATGAGTTTGAGTGAGTATTACTGAAGTAATAAAGAGTATGAGTGAGTATTAGTGGAGTTATAATGAGTGAGTGAGTATTAGTAAAGTAATAATGAGTGAGTGAGTATTAGTAGAGTAATAATGAGTGAGTTAGTATTAGTAAAGTAATAATGAGTATGAGTGAGTATTAGTGGAGTAATAATGAGTGAGTATTACTGGAGTAATAATTAGTATGAGTGAGTATTAGTAGAGTATTAATGAGAACGAGTGAGTATTAGTGGAGTAATAATGAGTGAGTGAGTATTAGTAGAGTAATAATGAGTGAGTTAGTATTACTAAAGTAATAATGAGTATGAGTGAGTATTAGTGGAGTAATAATGAGTGAGTATTACTGGAGTAATAATTAGTATGAGTGAGTATTAGTAGAGCAATAATGAGTATGAGTGAGTATTAGTGGAGTAATAATGAGTGAGTGAGTATTAGTAGAGTAATAATGAGTGAGTTAGTATTAGTAGAGTAATAATGAGTATGAATGAGTATTAGTAGAGTAATAATGAGTATGAGTGAGTTTTAGTGGAGTAATTATGAGTATGAGTGAGTATAGTGAAGTAATAATGAGTGAGTATTAGTGGAGTAATATTGAGTATGAGTGAGTATTAGTGGAGTAATAATGAGTATGTGTGAGTACTAGTGGAGTAATAATGAATGAGTGAGTATTAGTGGAGTAATAATGAGTATGAGTGAGTTTTACTGGAGTAATAATGAGTATGAGTGAGTATTACTGGAGTGATAATGAGAATGAGTGAGTATTACTTGAGTAATAATGAGTTTGAGTGAGTATTACTGGAGTAATAAAGAGTATGAGTGAGTATTAGTGAAGTTATAATGAGTGAGAGTATTAGTAGAGTAATAATGAGTGAGTGAGTATTAGTAGAGTAATAATGAGTGAGTTAGTATTAGTAGAGTAATAATGAGTATGAGTAAGTATTAGTAGAGTAATAATGAGTATGAGTGAGTATTAGTAGAGTATTAATGAGTATGAGAGTTTTAGTAGAGTAATAATGAGTATGAGTGAGTATTAGTAGAGTAATAATGAGTATGAGTGAGTATTAGTAGATAAGTATAAAAGAGCTACTATAAATGGACAGAAAGCATGTAAGAGACTTCACTGATCACTGGTAGATGTGAAATAGTAACAGAGGAGGAGGATCCTCCATCATCACACAGCTCATATCCAGAATTAGCTGCAATCTCCCTGGGTAATGCAACTACTCTGATTGGTCAGAATCTGACAGTTTGTAACTGGTAGTGGTAAAGCACCTTTTCTGGGAGGGATTCAGATGAAACCAGTGTAGATCATTTGGTTAAATGAAGTTTACTTTTGCAAAAAGCCTGCAATGAAAAGTAAAAAGTAATTTGCAACAACAGGTTACAAAAGTTAAAACAAATGGCTGCCTGATTCACCAACAGCAAGCTGACAAAAGGCGGACTTACATGTAAATGGTGACGTTTTTCTGTTTTATTACCTTAACTTAACTTAAGTTAATCTGATAGAAAAGTAATTTTTTTTGTTTAGTAAACTTAAATCTTTTAGCACATTTAAATGTGTACTCAAATTAGTACAATGTACTCTGCATTTTATAGTATAAGTCACCATGGAGAGACACACACAAATTTCACTACACAAATTATTACACAGTATAAAGATCTGTTCAGTGAGGAGCTTGGAGAACTTCCAGTCGTATACTCCATATTATATTTCTGTTCTGTGTGAATGATAAGATTAAACAGTCTTCATGTGTTTTTACTGAAGAACAGAAATACAACTCATCGAACAACAATGTATCTGCATGTGAACTCTGCACTCAAACTAGCAGCTGCTATTTTTATTACAGCAGCCCAAACCAGTGTTGCTCACACTGTTATAATGTGTTTCCTCAAATAGACTGAGTAACAAACCATATTTGTTATTATGTAAATAAAATAATGATAAATAAAATAAAAATAAATAAATGTCTTACAGGAACCTCTAGCATTGGTCTTGGCTATTTGATGCACATAGTCATTAAGGAAATAAGGTAAAATAAGGTAAGGTGCATTCATAGCTTTTTTTTTTTTTGATAAACTGACATGAGCATCTACATGCACCTTGAGTTTCCGTTTTCCTTCTTATGATCCAAATTAAAACCATGTAAACATAAAATGATTAAAACACTAATTATCACTTTTGTGATACAGTTGCAGTTGTGCACATTTTGGAAAGCTAAACTATGCAAGAGACAACAAAACATTTAAGAAATATGGATGAATTATTTTATTATAGAACATGCATTTTCTGTATATTTGTACACCAGAAGTTTGATGTTAGTTCATAAACTAATTTCATTTCTCAGATCCTGGTGATGGTGTACAAATACTTCTCCTGTCTTGCTGCAGTGAGAGACACAAACATGGAGCCTCACATGACAAATTACAATTCAGCTTCAGATATGAGACGTAAATCCCGTCAACATGTAGCAAAACGTTTAAAAACATTATTTTCTGAAATGCAGGATGAAACCCTTTTTACAGCTATTGATAGAGCTAGCAATGTTGACACTGACATAAATGAAATGATGCCAGTAGACCCTGACACAAACAATGAATGTGTAAATCTTCACAGTGGCTCAGGTCATGATGATCTAAATAATGAATTCAGTGAAGACTCAGTTAGTGAGAGTGAGGATGACTTTGATGGACAGGACCACGGGCTTGATCTAGTTGCATCCTTGGCAAAATGGGCAGTACAGTTTGGTGTAACATTAGTTGCCCTCTCTGCCCTCCTGTCTATTCTTAGAATTCACCATCCTTACTTGCCAAAGGATGCTAGGACATTACTTGGGACAAAGACAAAGTATGTGATACAAAGGAAAGCAGGAGGGGTCTACCACTACTTTGTGCTTCTGACCACCTTAATGTCATTTCTGATGCGATTTGGGACACACGTAAAGAACAACCACATTTTTAAAATGCAAATAAACATTGATGGTCTCCCACTTTTCAAAAGCTCTAAATACCAGTTTTGGCCTGTTTTAGGACTAGTACATGAATTACATAGACAGTCTTTCCTAATAACTCTTTATGGTGGAGTTTCAAAGCCAACATCTTTAACTGATTATTTGGGAGAGGTTGTTGCAGAGCTGAAACAGACAATCAGGATTTATGCATAATGGGAAACGATTGTTCCTGAAAGTGAGTGCAGTTATCTGTGATGCACCAGCAAGAGCCTTTGTCAAGGGTATTAAGTCCCACACAGGTTATTCTGGGTGTGATAAATGTATCCAGTCCGGTGTATATATTCAGCATAGAATGACTTTCCCACAAAAACATGCAGCTCTGAGAACAGATGAAAATTTGGTTTGCTTGGGTGTTTCACAGAATTTATTAGAACTATGGACTAATGGACCACTACATGATATGTACTGAAATCAGATTTGGGGCTGAAAACTACATGCCTCAGCTTAAGAAAGCAAAAAAATGCACACAAATGCCAAGATGCTCTATGCACGCAATATACCAAGTACAAATGCATGAAATACCTTTTTAGCTTTGCATCGTATATAGATTTTACATACAAACCAATTCATTTTTTTTATGTTTCCACAGGGCTTTGGACTGTTCATGTTTTTTTTCAAAATTGGTTTAGTACATGTTAAAACATGATATTTGTTGTGCATCATTAAATGTTTGTATTTTACTTTATTTATTTCTAAAATGTATTTTTCTATACATCTGGCTGTTAATGAAATGTCACTCTCAGTGAAATGCATGACTGGACACATGAACAACTCCTAATTAGTTACATTTAGAATAAAAAAAAGCAATTTAATAGTTTTATCAACCTAAAAGGACAATTAAACCATGTAGGAAAAAAGTCTTGATTCATGTTGATATAATTCATGCATGAAAGGGTTAACATGGTCACAAGATCTCATATTACCAACTCATATTACTTTTTATTTACAATTCTTCAAAAGTACCACAAGGGCGACATTACAAGGATTTTTTTAACATGGTCACAGGCTCTAGTATTACATTTAGCAGACACTTTCATCCAAAGCGACAGTATACAGAGTAAGCAATTGAGGGTTAAGGGCCTTGCCCAAGGGCCCAGCAGTTGCAACCAGGCAGAGGTGAGGCTTGAACCGGCAACCTTCTGAGTACTAGTCCAGTACCTTAACAACTAGACTTCAACTGTCCTAATATAATATTACCATATTATATTACTTTTATTAACAATTCTCCAAACGTGCCACAAGAGGGACAACTGTTTTGTATTACACTATATAATATGTACACGTGTGTGTGTGCTTGTGCGTGTTTGATCATACTGTTTTCTTTAGTGAACACACCGTTTATACTTTGGTTACCTTCAGGATGAGTCTGTGTTGCTTCATCCTCCATCAGTTTCCTCCGCTGCTGATCGGTGAAGCTGTTATAGAAATAATAAACACCTGCGGTGACAGTAGTTTCACCCTGCTGCCGGCCACGAACAGCAGGGGCGCAAGTTCACCTGCCTCAGTCCAGCGGAGAGATTCCACATAAATGCTTCATATTTAATATAATAAATATAGTTTTAAGAGAGAGAAAGAAAACACAGTGAACGCTGCGGGGGGTCTCAACACAACTGATCCTTCACCCCTCCTACTCCCCGCTTTATAGAACACCTTACTGTGACGTCACAAAGCTGCTGTTTAAATGTGAGCTCCTGAGTTTTAACTGTAATGCAGATCAGACGTTACTAACTTACCACTACTAGAGTTATCTGCTGACTTCACTCAACTTCTGCTGATAGGTTTGTTACATTTTCTCTGTTTACCTTTATATATTAGACCTTTTAAGGTCTGAAAAATATAATTTTATATGAATATTACTACTACTTAATATTATTATTATTATTAATAATAATAATAATAATATAAATTATTTTAATTCAAACTTATTCGACAAAGTGCAAAAATGCAATTATACATTGAATTTACTTGATATTAATGTGTACATCCCACATGATCAGAATATGGCCAACTGATATATTTTTCCTTGTCATGCCAAAATATTTCATTTATTCACAAGATTTTAATTGTAATGTCAGCTACATTTTTATTGCCATTATATGTTATTTCATTATTTCCATGGTACCGTAATCAGGTCTGAAAATCTAACTTGTTTTATTAAAATGAACTCCATTCAATCAGCCTCGGCAACTTTTCTGCAGCTTCTACAGATCCACTGTGAAGAGCATCCTGACAAGCTACATCACAGTCTGGTATGGCATCACCACTGCTGCTGAACACAAGACCCTTCAGAGAGTGGTGAAAACTGCCCAGCACATCACAGCAGCTGCACTCCAGTGTTAATTTTGACAGCAAATTTTGATTTAGTTTTAGTCATAGTCTTTTGACTAAAATGTCATTTAGTTCTAGTCATAATTTAGTCATCTAAATTATTTTTAGTTTTAGTCTAGTCTTAGTCGACTAATTATCATGAGAATATAGCTGACTAAAACTACAGTCGATTTAGTTGACTAAAATATACAGGGTGTAAAATGTAAATGTTGTTCATCAGTTCCCTTGAATTATTTAAGTCATTATATACACTTACACAAAATTAAACATTTTTTAACCAGTTAGGAAATATTAATAATGTTTAAATGTGCAATACACACAAAAACAGATTGAACTTATTTTAAACATTTTTATTTACAAATAGCATTTTACATTTATTTCTAAAACTTTGGTACTGTGAAAGAAGAAGTGTCATTAGTGCAAAAATAAAACACCAAACATATAACAAAACAGCTAACCTATTAATAATTTAGTATTTCACAGGGTAATTATTTTAACAGCTGAAATTCCCCCAAACATTCAAAAAGAAAATGCATAAGCTATAATGCCATCAGGCCTGCTCTCCCTGAGCTATCAATGTGACCACAGAGTACAAAAGATTTATTTGGTTCTATTCATTTTAAGGAAAGCACTTCGGGCTAATGTAACCCTTGCTCTATTGCACCGGCCTCTGGTGAGGTCACCTGTAACACTGAATACATTCTCTGCAAAAGCTTGAGAAGCTGGCATAGCCAATAAGTCTAATGCAAAAGGTTTTAAGTAAAATATAAAATATATTATACAGTAAAATAAAAAAGCTACATTTGTATTAGTCTTTATTTTACCCATTTTCTTGATTACACATAATTAACACACATTGTGTAAGAACAACACATTGTGTGTGTTAATTATCCTAACACGGTGGGTGTGCAAAAACAGGATGACACATTTACTGTGTTTAAATCAACATACAGTATGTGTCGTCCCTGAGCACACTCCTCACATGTGTTGAAATTCCACACAGTGTGTGTCGTTTTTAACACATTTCTTTTTAGAGTGTATGATTGTTCCTGAGTTCAAACTCCTTGCCTCACAGCAAGACGACCCTGGTCCTTTCTGTGTGGAGTTTGCATGTTCTCCGCATGTCTGTGTGGGTTTCATCCGGGAGCTCCGGTTTTCTCCCACAGTCCAAAGACATGCAAGTGAAGTAAATTGGAGCCACAAAATTGTCCATGACTGTGTTTGACATTAGAAGCTTGAAGTAGGGCTGGGCGATTTTGCAAAAAAAAAAAAATCTCGATTATTTTAAAATTATAACCGATTCTCGATTTAATTTTTTTTTGTTCTTGTATAATGCAGTTGAAATAAGACTCAAATTTCTTTTTTTGCATCATAATTACACCTATAATCATCCTTTTAAGGAACTCAAACTTTATAACAATAACGATATCACAATAATTAACAATAATTAAAACAAAATAGAAATCTGAATTATCTATATCCTTTATAAGAATAGCTCACAAACAACCTCTTATTTTAAATAATGTGCAGCAGAACCTCCTTACATTAGGAAAAGAACTACAAAAAGTTCTTTACAGGTTTCTTAAAAGAGACACGAGGCTGTTTACTGTTTCCACCACTGACTGAGTCTGTATCAGTATCTACACTGGGGGGGCATCAAGTAATCACTCAGCTCAGCTTTGATTTTGTCCTCTTGTTATTGGGGGTGGATGGAGGGGGCACGTTCTGCTTCTAACAATATGGACTACAATTCCCATGCTCCCATGGACTGTCATGTGACTATCACATATCCCAGTCAGCCAATCATGATTGCACCCATCGGCTCCGGAGTTTTGATTCAGTTCAGCTGTGTTTGATTCAGTGAATCTTAATTAAATTCTTCTGTTTGTGTCTCGTTTTGCCGATCGTGTTTGTGCTCCTTATTTCTTAATCTAACCATTACCGTGTATGACACTTGTTGTCTTCCGTTTACTGTTTTAGTCTTTCTGGTTTTAGACTCTACCTGATTTTGTACACTGTTTTGCCCTTTTGATATTAAACTTTCCCTGATTTATATTCCACGAGCGTCTGGTCAGTTTCTGCCTCGTGACATGTTGGTATTTTAATTAAAATATAAAGTATGTAAACAATTGTGATTGTCTCATTTCTAACATCGTGTGAAAACATTCATGCAAATTAACCGAATTAATCGTGAAAATCGCCCAGCACTAGTTTGATTCTCATCCAGTTCTTGATGCTTACATTTAGATTCTGCTTTTCAATATTATTATCAGATGTCTCACTGTAAATAGAACAGGTAGTGACCATACACTTACAGTCAGAAGGGTGTGAGTTTGATTCTCATCCAGTTCGTGATGCTCACATTCAGATTCTGCTTTTCAACATTGTGCCTAAACTACAACTACAAAAACTGTCAGATTCAGTCTAGACGTGTTGCTGTCAGCCTCCTTAGCGCAGTAGGTAGCGCGTCAGTTTCATAATCTGAAGGGCGTGAGTTTGATCCTCACACGGGCCAAGGCAGTTGAGGGATCAGTTTAGTTACTGTGCCCAATCCAGTGTTTCTCAAAGTGAGTGGCATGACAGGGGAGCCAAGTCTGACGGCCAGAGAAATGAAGTACAAAACCAATGCTTTAACATCAGAATCTTTTTTTTACGGTGAATAATAAGCAAACTGCTTTCAGATTGGCAGTATTCATTCTGATAGAGAGTCTAGATCAGGGGTGCACACTACGTCGATCACACAGTACATGCTGGTATATCATTCCTCATTCAAACAGGTCAGCGTGACTGACATGAAATGTGGCCACTGTTTCTTTAATTTGCGGTTTGTTACCATAACTATGCCTCAGCACGTCTAATCACTGCTAATCTAGAAAGTTTTCATTTAGCCAGTTTGCTGACAGAGACATTTTAACCCCAAAATCTGACATTCTTATGAAACGCTGCACTTAGATAAGACAAGACACTTAAATTACTAATATAGAAAATTTCACTGGATCCTGTAAAAACTACATTTCTACAACTCTACATGAAAAGGTGCTTTAACCATAAACAAATTAGATAGTAAAGCAATAAGGCACCAGAGACCGTGCACTACTGCTATGATTTTATCACGGGGAAAGTTATCTTTAACATGAAACCCATCTGCAAACTGGGCTTAGATCAGAATCTAAATTCTAAAACTCACACCCTTCTGACTGTAAATGAATGTTTGCTACCTGTTTTATTTATGATGAAAGTCACTAAATGACATGAAACCAGTCTGCTAACTGGGCTTGGATTAGGCACAGTGACTAAATGAGGCCTTGCCCCGTGTGAGGATCAAACTCACGACCTTCAGATTATGAGACTGATGCGCTACCAACTGCGCTAACGAGGCTGACAGCAACAGGGCTAGACTGAATCTGGCAGTTTTTGTAGTTGTAGTTTAGGCACAATGTTGAAAAGCAGAATCTAAATGTAAGCATCAAAAACTGGTTGAGAATCAAACTTACACCCTTCTGACTGTAAGTGTATGGTCACTACCTGTTCTATTTACAGTGCTGATTAAAGTCACTAAATGACATGAAACCAGTCTGCTAACTGGACTTAGATTAGGCACAGTAACTAAACTGGTACATCAAGGTCCTTGCCCCATGTGAGGATCGAACTCATGACCTAAATGTAAGCATCAACTGGATGAGAATCAAATAGGGGTGCACGATATATCGTTTCAGCATCGTCATCGCGATGTGTGCATGCGCAATAGTCACATCGCAGGACGTGTGATGTCACTTCATGCAAATTAAATCAAATCCGTCATGCTACAACTTTTTTGCTGCTTGAACTAAAATTCACACCTTCTCATTTTCCATGACATCTACCAGTGTGTTCAAAAACCTAGTGAGCTAGTTAGCGATTCCATCAGGTTTCGCGTTTAGCATTTAGCATCTTGCCATTAAAAACAATGGAATGAGGTGGGACGGCACTAACATGTCAATATAACCTCTCGATTCATGTACAGAAAACTGTTTCATTTGCTGACAAGCCCAAACTTGCAAATAAAAACACTCGTTAAAAATCAATAATTATTTATTTACGTTTAAAAAATAACGTCCTGTCCGCACCGTCAGCCATGTTTATTTTTCTGTGAGAGAAGATATGCCGCAATGAATTCTGGGATTGCCTTCATCACTAGGGACGCTTCCGATTCTCACTCGTTCTTTAGTAAAAATAACATTGAAATATTAAGATGCCTCAGTAGTGAGCTTAGTAACTAAGGCATCTCGGATTTTGAACAGGTGTATTAGGTGTACTACTTGAAGAGGTTTTGATTGTGAAATAAAATAATAAATGACCAATTTTGTCAATCCTGTTAATTCCCTTATGTGATATTGAAGCTTTCTTAGTTTAATGCTCAGTTTCAACCCAGTACAAAGATGTAGCTTGTCATAATCTTTTGTATCACTTGTAGGCACCACCCTTTTTCACAGATGAGCCCTTTATTTAGAGTAAGATATTATTAATAATGTGGTGAAAATTCTTGCACTTTTTTTAATATTGCAATATATATCGCAGGGAAAAGAAAAGTCACAATGTCAGTTTTTTCCAATATCATACAGGCAGGATGGATAAGTGTTTTACTCAGAATGAAAGTGTCAGCTGGCCTTTTTCTTCACGTGTTGCTTTGATGATGATGAAGAAAAAAGAAAATGTTCGGCTCCTTTGGCAGGAGGTTGAAGTAAAGATGTGTGATGAAAAGCTTCCAGCACCTGGTATTCCCAGGCGGTCTCCCATCCAAGTACTAAACAGGACCGACCCTGCTTAGCTTCCGAGATCGGACGATCTCAGGGTGGTATGGTCATAAGCAAGAGACCCTACAAACAGCTTCACTTTTCTAGTCGTCCATCGTTCAGCCTTTCACTTCGCGAGTTGTAGTCTTTATTTTTCTTTTATTCTACACGCCCCGTTTTAAAATGCGTTCGATAGTGGCAAAACACAACAAGAACAACACACACCACACAGCTGCTAAACCCCTTTTCACCTCAACTGCTCATTTCATGCCTCTTCAACATCTTACAAAAACACTTGGGACGGGGGAGCCTTTATAAACTAATCAAGCTCGCAGTTCATTCTTTTATAGACGGTGGTGTTTATGCTTTTGCACTTCAACCCAGGACAAGATAGTGTTTACTTTTTCTGAAGAGCAGAGACTAATGGTACCATCTCAAATGATATCCACCGCCCTATGTAGTGCACTATGATATGATAGATAACTACTTATTAATCATTCAGTGACTGCTAAAAGAAATGGTTTGTACTGTTAGGGAGTACCCCAAGTAGGGCATAGGCGACATTTGAGATGGGCCCACAGTCTCCTCCTAAACGGCGTTACTAACGAAGCAGAGGCTCTGAACTCTAACTCACCTTCTTTGCTCTTTGGCTATGCTGTAGTTCCTCACTGCCAAACAGGTTGTGTTAGGTTTTTCAGAACAAAGACGTACATTTAATATGGGAAGTTTTACGGCATTTTCCAAGCTTTACGACATGCATGCCGCATGGCCGCCACATGGTCTATTCAAAATGGCGGCTGCCATAATCTCTTGGCAGAGGGCGGAGCCTGGGCCTCTTTAGCACATTTCATTGGCTCCAATAGCAGCGGCGGAGGAGGAGCCTAGACTAGTTTAAAAAAGGACGGCGGGCTGAGAGAAGTTCTTCTTGCTTGCTTACGTGGTTGTGTGTCTAGACTGCAGGAGTAAGGAGCGCCGATCGGCTTAGCTCTGATATATATTCACAGATTATTTTTACACTTAATAAAGTGTTTTAAAGAGTACTTTCTGGACTTCCCGACTGCTTTCTTCAGGACCTTTTTGAACCAAAAGATTCATCCTAACAAATGGTAGCAGAGGATGGTTCGTAGAGGTCTGAGAATTGCATCAGAATTAATTCAGCTGATCAAAGTAAGACCTGGAATTCTGAAAATCTTTTGTACTCAGTACAGGGCGCGCGCCTTCTTAAGGTAAACAGACGTTCTCTGTATATATATTAGCTGCATTTATTATTTAGCGTACTGAGTGTGAAAGTGAATCTCAGAATCCGTAAGTGTCTGATTAAATTACTAAAGTATCATTAGATAGTTTAAAACTGTGAATATATGTTGGAGCTAAAAATGTGTGTTTCCTGATATCTGAATTTGAACCAAACCGGTTAAAATAAATGTTAAGGGCGCCATTGTGTATGGAACACTATTGGAGGGAAAGGGGAGTCTGTCTGCTATGGGAGCGAGACTCGTCTAATTCGAATTGTTCTACATTTTAATTAGCCTGTCTGTTATGGGAGCGGGGCTTAATTAATTTGATAGTTCTAAATTATATGGAATTTGTCTGTTATGGGAGCGGAATTCGTAATTCGTGTGGGAAATCTTGAAAGAATCTGCCGGTGCTGGAAATGGGATTCGATCTATAAGATTGTCCTATATACGGGCTTGTCTGTTAGGGCAACGGAGCGCCGTTTAATCTTGAAAGAATCTTTTGGTGCTGGGAACTAGATTTGATCAATAAGATTATTCTAAATTCGGACCTGACTGTTATGGGAGCGGGGTTCGGTTCATTAGACTACTTTAAATTCTAAATCAGGTTCGAAAAACAGTACATCAGGAGTTTTGTTCGTCAGTAAGTCTCTGTGTATGTTTGTCTGTGAAACCGTGTGCTGGATGCGCAACGTGGTTTCTTTTGTTTGTCGGCGCCATTTTGTTTCTTGAGAACGCAGCGTGGTTTTCTATCTGTCCGCCATTTTGTTTCTTGAGAACGCAGCGTGGTTTTCTATCTGTCCGCCATTTTGGCTCTGTCTGTCTGCCATTTTGGCTCTGGGAGAGCTGCGCGTGTTCTCTGTCTATCCGCCATTTTGACTCTGAATGGGCAGCGTGTTTCTGTCCGTCGGCCATTTTGGTGCATGTGCGCGGCTTGCCGTATCTTGTCCATCGGCTATCTTTGTCTTTGTATGCCTGGATTGGGTAAGTGCTGCAGTTAATTTTATAATCAACTTTATTTTTATAATCTTAAGATAACTGAGTTAAGATGAAGTATTTATGGTACCTTATTAAGTGTGTTTTAATGTGGGTAGCGTCATACATCAGTGCATGATGACGTACGCCGCATACACGAATCCAGTGCTTAGTGTTACCGCTCTGATCACACTGGTTACAGTAACAAAGTAGTTTTTAAAGCACATTTCACAGACTGTAATTTAGCTTTTGCTTAAGTATGTTTTGTACATTTTGAATAGCATCTGTTACCGAGCAAAATAAAAATAAAAAACGCTAAAGAAATCGCGAATTCAGTGAGTTGCGACAGGGAGTCGAGTCTTTTGTCTCGGTTCCTTTTGAAGAGCCGCGTATTTACATGGCGACTCCCTGAAGAGTCGATTCCTTTGTTTCGGTTAGAAGAGCCGGTTCATAGATTCGAATCATTTTGCGACACATCGCTAGTGTTTATACAGTTTGAAAAAGTTTTATGTCATTTGAAATGACGCATTACACATCCCTAAGTGTTGCATCAACATGTTTCTTTTATTGCATTTGAGTTAAGGACAACGTTTCTTCTATTACATTTGAATTAAATACTACTGTTGTGAGGTTTGTATCCACTCCTGTTTACATTACACAGAGGAGACCTCCTGCTGTTTACTGTGAGTACATTTTAAATGAGTTACTTTCTACTTTTTGCTTGAGTAGATTTTTAGAGTAGTAACTTTACTTGTAATTGAGTAAAGATTCATTAAGGTAATAGTACTTTTACTTGAATACAATTTTTTGTACTCTTTCCACCTCTGATTAGGACATATGGTAATATATTAGATTATATATTGTCAAAGCTTATGTTTATTTTGAGAGTGATGTCATGTTATTCTCTGTATACAAATGCTGAATACAAGTAAAAGATAAAAGCTATTATAATACTGTATCTAAAATATTGTGTAGTTGTGAAGGGTGAGATTTCATAGACTGTTGCAAGGTTCAAAGGTTCGCAAGGGAGGCCTTACAATGTTGTTGTATTTGGCAATTTTTCTGAGATTTATGTTGTTCGTGTCAATGTCGGAATTGTGTCGAGTCGACCGAAAATAGAAATCATATCGTGATATAAATTTTAGCCATATCATCCAACCCTAGTGTGGGGTTTGTGGAGCCAGGAAACACGTGGCTACGTGATTTAAAAAAAAAAAAAAAAAAAAAAAAAAAAAAAGTTTAAGGCTTCCATTGCAAATGTTAATGATAAACTTTAGAAATTCTGTATGTGGCCCCTTTTTGCAGTAAGTAGTGAATTGGAGGAATCCCACCAGAAAGCCCTGGACGACCCTCAAGAGGCAGAGCTAAAGTGACGACACGAGTGACTAACATCATCTGCGACTCCCCACCTCTGAGTAAGACAAATTCCTCCTCAGGTGAATAACTTGGTGTGTGTTGCCTTTTAGCTTGACACATTATACAGTCCATCACACTCGTGTTTGACTTTAACTGCCCCGTTAACAATAATTAACATTAGTGTAACCTAAAATGGGAGATCTAACAGCAGGACAATTGCAGCAGGTAGTTATTAATAGGATTAAAGACACCACTCCAACAAAAGGTAGAGACAAGGAAGGGGAGAAATATAAAAAATTATTTCATAGTTGGGTAACTAGGGGATTGTATCCAATTTCAAGTGAGCCTGTTCCTCCAGCTGCACAAAGATTAAAAATTTTGGAATACCAGCAGGGAGAAGTTGGGATACAACAGGAGAGATTAGATCAAGGAGGGCTACTGAAGTCATTAGCATACAGGCGACAGTTGATAAAACTACAAGACCAATTAGCTAGAACTAAGGTATGTTTACAACATATGAAAATTGTAATAAGCAAAGCAGATAGGGAAATGAACAAAGGCCTGGTGGCTCCAAACGTTGACACACCTCAACCTAAATTACCAGTCCCTGATCCACCCGCTTTGGATTCTGGTGCAATACCCCTGCCCAAGGCCCCTCCTCCATATGAAAAAGCAAATAATATGTTGAAAGCTCTCCAGCAGATGTCGCTAAGGAATGGGGAGCATTCGGACCCTACCAAGCAGGATGTTGCTTCACCCTCACATTACCGTCCGGAAGCCCAAGAGACTACGATGGTAGTGACCGGAGGGCAGTTAAGTGTACACTTGGCCATGTTGGACGACTTAAACGCCGAGATGGATAACCTAAGACAGGAACACAAACAAACCATAGATAAACAGACTGATCTACAACAGTCACCAACTGGCACAAAACGACAGAGACCTGAAAAGAACATGGTAAGATTCCCCGAACAGGTACCTACACACTCACCTCAAGGCAATCGTAGTGATTGTGGTGAGTCGGAACAAGATAGTGTAGGCTCTGACCAGACCAGATCCTCTTTTCAAGCTCTCCCAACCATATCTCCCACATCCAAGCCACCTGGTCCCCCTGAACAGATAACAGTGACTGGTTATCATTTGACATCAACTGACCCCCACCCAATGACATACCCCCAGGTAAACCAGCAGGACTGTCACCCCACCACATTGACCGTCACACGGACTCACCCTGTAGCCATACCCACTGCAACACGTAAATCCCCTAGTACAGACTATAGGGCGCTTCCCATGACCGTTACTCCACCACCTGTGAACCCCATTGATTCGGCAATCTCGGAACACCTAGAGGACGATTATATGTTAGACAAAATGCACCGACAGCCCATCAATCACCCTGACGACGGACTCAGACTAAGAAATGGGAAACACCTGCAACTCCCACTGATCGAAACTGCCTCCGGAGGTCAGATTTTTGTCCCATGGTCTCACCGCGATATGCAATCGTTAGTGAATAGCTTACCTCCCCTAATTAAAGGAGCCCAACCTTGGATAGAGGAGTTTGAACAGGTAACCGCAGCTGACAATTTATGTATGGGCGACCTTAGAGCCATAATGCTGAGGATGGATTACAAAGAACCCTTTGGGCGAATAGAAACACAGCTAGGAACTACCGCACTATCCTCTCGTACCCCTTTTTCACGCCATAGAGGAGATGTCTGGGACGCATTACGCAGCATGTACCCCACACAAAAGAACCTACAGGCGTTAGAGGGCATGACCATGAATAAGGGTGAAGAGGGAGGAGAATTCTTGAGGCGAGCTCAGAAAACCTGGAGACAGTGCACGGGAGAGCGACATGACCACAATTCAGTAAACTCATTGTTATTTAAGACGCAAGTTGTCAAAGCACTCCCAACTGCTATACAGGACAAACTAGACGATGTAGTAGGACTGTTAAATAAACCAGAGGACGAGTGGACAGCCATTGTGGTGCATTGCATCACCAAACATAATAAAAAGGAGTCAGAGCAGGTGGACGGGCTACAACATATGCAACAACGCCTGATTAAGTTAGAACTGGCAGAAATGGATAACAAGAGTAAAAAAAAGCAATTGGTGATAAGTGAGACGTTTACTAACAATAATGTACAGCAGGCCCAAACCGCAACTCCCGCCCAACCGTTAACATCGCAGAGGCCACAGCAGTACATACAGCAATCTGCCCCTGTCCAATACCAGCACCAGTACCAGCCACAATATTGTCCCAACCCTCCTGTGCAGCAATGGGCAACCCCACATAATAGGCGAAGGTATGAAGGTCCACGGAGGCCACACTCTCAGTTTAGACGAGCAGATAGGACTGGATGTTTTAACTGTGGCGAACCAAACCACCAGGCAAGATATTGTCCCTACCCCAGCCAGCCTGCGGGGACACCGCAGTCGCGGTTTACCCAGGGACATACACCACAAACATATCCCGAAATTCCAAATCAACCCTTAGTACCTGCCTACCAGCCCCAGGGCCCTGGACACTCTGGAGGCCCTTACTGATGCTGCCCAGTGTCCACCACAGGTCGTGACATATTCCCAGAACCAATTGTCACCTGTGGTGTAGGTGGTGAGCAATTTGACTTTTTGATTGACACTGGAGCTACAGCTTCGGTCATCACTGGTAAGCCCAATTGGATTCCTCCGCTTACGTCAAACACAATCACCACCGTTGGATACTCGGGAACAACGCAGACCCAATACTTCACCACCCCAATGGTTCTGGAAATTGGACAGCTAAAATTAACCCATTCTTTCTTATACTCACCAAATTGTCCTATTTGTCTGTTGGGCAGAGATGTATTGTGCAAATTATCGGCCACTGTATATTGTACCCCACAAGGTACAAAGTTAGTTTTACCAGGCCAGGAGCTTCCTCCAGAGGCCAGAATTTGTGTAATGCAGCCTGTTTCTGAGCCAAAGCCTCAGTCCTGCGACATCTACTGGGCTAGATTGACCGCACCCGACAAACAAGGTACCACATCCAATTTAATGTATGTATTTAACTTGTGGAAACCCTAGTTGATGGCACAAGCCT
This sequence comes from Trichomycterus rosablanca, assembly GCF_030014385.1. NCBI lineage: Eukaryota > Metazoa > Chordata > Actinopteri > Siluriformes > Trichomycteridae > Trichomycterus > Trichomycterus rosablanca. Next base: position 20,247,201 of record NC_086002.1, read on the forward strand.
GCTTGGTTCCCCCACAAGACCCGTACCATTGTACCTTGTACTACACCAGAGACCCTGATGACCTTTATGATGACTTATGGAAACAAAACATGGAAGGATTAAATAACCAATTGTGTAGTGTAGCCATTTTCTTAGGACCAGAGGGAGTAGCAGCAGCGGTGCAGCTAAACCAGGAACAGAAAGAATACTTCAGAATGGATCCGGACATCTCGCAGGCACCACATGTCTCCTTGATGTTGGCTAAAGGTTCTGAAGCTAGATCGCTTGGTCCTATGGTATGTCTTGCACAGACCTTGACATATGCACCGACGGACGTTCCATATCTGTCACGAACTCAGGACAGTAAGTATTGGAAAATTGACTGTAAGTGTGTGGACAATGTACATTATGAACAGGTTTCCCTCCCACGTCACCATGGACGAGAACACACAGATCATCACCTGGCTGATCAGATGCTAAAGACTGTCCCTACTTCTTTATGGACCACCTCCAAAATAGACGTAGGGCATGTAAAACATCATGTTGCCCCTATTTCTCTGAAACCTGAGGCGGAGGTCGTATATAAAAGGCAATACCCACTCTCTGCTGAGGCGGAGACTGGCATTGCCCCCACTATACAAGGCCTATTGGACACTGGTGTCTTAGTCCCAACCCAATCAAATTGGAACACACCCATACTTCCAGTTAAAAAACCGGACAAGGACGAATACAGGATGGTACATGACTTGAGACTGATCAATCAGGTGACTGTCACTGAAAGCATACCTGTCCCAGACCCCTACAGATCACTACAGAACTTGACCCCTGAACACAAGTTCTTCACAGTTATTGACTTAGCCAACGCTTTCTTCTGCATACCAGTACCATCACATTTAGCAAACATTTTTGCTTTCACATATCGGGGACAACAATACACCTACACTAGATTACCACAAGGTTACAAGGACAGTCCCGGTATTTTTAACAAGTGTCTGAAACAAGATCTTTCCCAGCTGCTGACTGACCAATTGCTAGACACTGACACAGCACTAATTCAGTATGTAGACGACCTACTTATTGCCTGCACTGACTCACGCACCTGCCTGACAGACACCCAGACGGTCCTTTGTAGGCTAGCACAAGCAGGATATAAAGTCAACAAATCCAAATTACAAGTTTGTCGACCCGTTGTCACCTTCTTAGGTCATTGCATTTCTCCAAAGGGACACACATTGACTATGAAAGCTGTACAAATGATCCGAGCCTTCCCTAAACCTAAAACAGTCAGCCAGATGCTATCTTTTTTAGGTCTGACAGGCTATAGTAGAAATTACATCCCAAATTACACAGGCTTAACCTCACCACTGAGGGCTGAAGTGACCAGATTGGGTCAACGTAACCTCACTGCTCTAATTGAGTGGAGTACCAGCCTGGAAGCCAGTTTTGTAGAAGTAAAACAAGCACTCGCACTTGCAGAGCATCTGCAGTCCCCTGACTACACTAAACCTTTTTATCTGGATGTCTCTGAAAAAGAGGGCATTGTAAATGCTGTTCTTTTTCAGAGAGGGGGGAGCAATGGGGAAAGACAAATTCTCCAATACCATAGCTCAAAATTGGATCCCGTAGTACAGGGACAACCACAATGTACTAAACATTTGGCAGCATTAGCCACAGCAGTGGATAAAACAGCCCACATTGTAATGTGTCATCCTTTGGTAATCAACACATCGCATGGGGTGGTAGCATTCTTGACCTCAGCTGCGTTTACACTATCTAATGCTAGGCGTTCAAAGATTAGTGACACCCTTCTTCAGCCAAGTATCACCTTTGCACCTGCAAAAACTGTTAATATGACTAGCACACTTCCTGGTAGAGTAGACGAAGATGAGTTACACATCTGTGAATTAGTAGCTAGTAAAGCGCTAAGGGTTAGAGAGGAATTGAGCACCGAACCCCTAGGAGAAAGGGACATGGACCTGTACTGCGACGGATGCTGCTACAAGAGCAACGAGGGGTTGGTAGCCTCATATGCGGTGGTAAGAGAAAAACAGGGACAGTTTGAGACCTTAGAGGATGGAATCATACCACAACCTGCTTCCGCCCAACTGGCAGAAATCACTGCTGTAACTAAGGCACTGAAGCTGTCAGCTGGTAAAAGGGTTAACATCTACACTGATTCAGCATATGCACACTCAGCCATACATGTAGATGGACCTCAGTGGCTCCGACGTGGCCTAGTCACCTCACAGGGCACCCCTATTAAACACATGACTGATTTACAGGAACTGTTAACAGCAGTACACCTACCAAAGCATGTAGCCATAATAAAGTGTAAGGGACATTCCAATTTGAAAACCAAGGTAGCCCAGGGAAACAATGCAGCCGACTTAGCGGCTAAAGCAGCTGGGGGTTATGTAAGACAGCTGGTAGCACTGACGACACTGAGTCTGCCGGAACTTACAGACACTCATCTTAGACAGATGCAAGAGAGGGCAGGAGCGTATGAAAAGAATAGTTGGTTACAGAAAGGGGCGAAAGAGGTAGACGGAATCTGGAGGAATCACGAAGGTAAGATAGTGGCACCAGGAGCGGTACTAAAGCTACTCTTAATCGAAGCCCATGGTCCCACCCATGTAGGGACAAAAACCATGCTGCACCACCTTAGGGCCAATTGGTGGCACCCAAAGCTAGCAGACATGGTTCAGTTGCATGTGAGGGAATGCGGGGCGTGCCAGGAAAATAATCCGAAACCGACCTACAGATTACCTATCGGAAACTTTCCAGTACCAGACGCACCTTTTAAGGAAATTTGTATTGATTACACTGACATGGGTACAGACAGAGTGGTGAAGGGTTATCGTTACCTACTGGTAATGATCGACAGATACACAAGGTGGGTGGAAGCCATACCTGCCAGGCGTGAAGATGCCAAAACTGTAGTGAAATGGCTTAAGACCGAATTGATTCCGAGGTATGGTGTACCTACCACAATCAGGTCGGATAATGGAACCCACTTCAGCAACAGGCAACTACAAGAAGTGGAAAAAGCCCTGGGAATAACCCATAAATTTGGCTCAGTGTATCATCCGAGTTCGCAGGGTATTGTAGAAAGAGCCAATCAAACAATCAAGACCAAATTGGCCAAAGCCTGCTATAAATCCAAGATGACTTGGGTTGAAGCATTGCCATTAGTGCTCATGTCCATGAGGAACTCCCCTAGGGGGGACTCTCATTACTCACCTCACCAGCTGCTGACTGGTCGACCCATGTCAGGTCCGCCACGAGATAGAGCAGTAGGCAAAATGTTAGATCTGTGGGACGAAGAGTTGGACAATTACATGGAAGCCTTAACTAAGTTTGTTGTCAGTATCTCTCCCCAGAAACCGAAAGGAGAGGAACGAGTACCATTGCTATCTGAGGTGGAACCAGGACAGTGGGTCAGGATCAAGGTGCACAAAAGGAAGTGGGATCAGCCGAGATGGACCGGACCTTGGGAAGTGACTGAAGCCACTTCACATGCAGTCAGAGTGAGAGGGAAGAAAGGTAACACCTGGTATCATCTGAGCCACTGCGTCCGTGCTGAACCTCCGACCAGAACCCTCGCAGGGACTGGACAGGATCTGCAGGCACCCATCCTTGAGAGTGATTCCTGATTCTGCTTACGGTGGGACAGACTGGTACGGAGAAGGGGAAAAGAGGTAGGCAAACCAAGGTGGGGAGTATAACACAAATTAAGATTTGACCTTAGATACGGGAGTAGCCCAGTAATAACCATGAGGTGTTTAATTTTCAGAGGACTGTGTCACCTGCTGGGACTTTTTGAATTGTGCGACTTTGCGAGTATAACTGCTCCGGGGTCGAGACCAAAAAGATCCCTTGAACAAAACCATAGAATCCCCACCAAGTGCTTCGAGATTGAGATAGATTACAACCGATCCACCAATGTGGTGTTTGATGTGTGCAGAGTAGTGGATTGTGGTAAAGAAAATAGGTGGAGGGGTCATCATATTTATGGCTGCGCCTCCTATCCCTCACCAGAACCCTACTGTCCCACTTGGGGATCAGTGTTCACTCATTCGAACCAAAATTATAAAATTCATTATGACCCAACGGTCCGTTTATCAAGGGGGCATGCATTAGATTTGGACAACAAGCCCCGAGCCTATCTCGGCACAAAACTTCAGTTGCGAGGAAAGACAGTTCTCCTAACCATACCCAAGCTATCTAGCTTTGGGTGGGGTCCCCAACTTAATTACTATTTTACCTTAGGAGTAGATATACAAGGCGAGGACCCATTGGGCATAGTGTGTGTAAAACCGAAGACAACCATAGTTACGAACAATATAACTGGCAAGATAGAGGAACTAAGGGAAGGTAGTCAGAGGCCACAGCCGGTTGCCATAGCACCAACAGGAACAATGACCTGGCGCGATCAGTTGGCGGTGGAAACTGGAGATGAGGAGCCTAACATGTGGTTAGAATGGGTCAGATTTACAGTAAAGAGCATAGATGTTAAAGATTGTTTTGTATGTGCAGCTGCAAAACCTAATTTGGCCACTCATCCAGTAATTTCAGGTAATTGGACATGCCTAATCTCATTGTTCAATGAGATTGCGCCAGTAGGGTGTGGGGACTTATCCATGACCCACCCAGTAACTCAGGAACCAACCCCAACTAACATCAAAGCCTATAAAGGCAATTACACCTGTTTCAGGAGCAACAAACCAGGACCGATAAACAGGGGAAATTTTTCAGAAGGTTGGTGTAAGGAAACCATTATCCTGGATAGTGATGGGAATTATACAGGCAGCCAGCTGAATGCACAAAAATTCAGTAGGGCGGATTTAGTATGGTTGTGTGGAGATATGAGAATCCGGCGAAGATTGCATGGGAATTGGTCTGGGGAGTGTGCGTTGGTCTTTCTGATTATGCCTTTCAGAATTTACAAGCAGCACGGAGTGGAGGATGCCGGGGACGTCCTGACCAATCACCACAGCCATCGAAGAGACACCCGAGAGGTCAAACCTGGCGGATCCTTTGACAAGACCGTGTGGATTGATGGTATAGGGGTCCCAAGGGGGGTCCCAGATGAATTTAAGGCTAGGAACCAGATTGCTGCAGGGTTTGAAAGTGCACTCTTTTGGTGGGTGACTATCAATAAGAATGTAGACTGGATAAACTATCTCTATTACAATCAGCAGAGATTTGTTAATTTCAGTGTTCAGGCCATTGAGGGACTGAGAGACCAGCTAGACCAGACTTCACTTATGACCTTACAGAATAGAATGGCATTAGACATGTTGTTAGCAGAAAAAGGTGGAGTTTGCCAGATTGTGGGGTCATCGTGTTGCACCTTCATCCCTAATAATACTGCACCCGATGGTAGTGTGACACGAGCTTTGGAAGGATTGAGGGCTTTGTCACGAGAATGGAAGGAAAATTCAGGGATAAACAATGAATGGATTAAATGGCTAGAAGGGATATTTGGACCATGGGAGGGAGTTATTGCAAGTTTGGTGATGTCAGCATGCGTGGGAACGGCAATTTTAGTGGTATGTGGTTGTTGTGTCCCGTGTATCAGGGTGTTAATGGGAAGATTTGTAATAGATATAGTGAGTAGAGGAAGCAGAGGGGGGCAGGATCCACCAGTTATCCAGATGGTGTTGGCCGATTTGTCGAGATATCATGTAGATGATGATGAGGAGGATACCCTTGAAGGTGGGCCGGAAGACCCACTTCGAGCAGTATAAGTGCTACTAACTCTGCTTAATTAAAGGTAAAACCGACCAGACAAGATGAGGAGAGAGGACCAGCACTACTAATCACACACCGTGATGAAGGAAGGAGACTTGGAAGGACTGGCAGAGGCAGACACTGAGGGGACTGGAAGACCCACTCCAAGGGACAGAAGTGCCACTAACTGGACCTGCCTACAGGGAACAACCCACAGCAGAAAAGCCCGACAAAACCGACTATGTGGAAGAAGAGTCCAGCGGAATCAACGGAGCGGAACAAGACGAGGGGGGAGAATTTAGTTAGACTAGGAGACAAAAACATAAACATATAGTTCGCAGACACATAGACCATCTTTGAAAACACTAGTTAAGTGCAACACACATAGTTTAGCTACAAAACGCAAGGGGTTAGTTCAGGATTGTTTACAATGTATATATGTTTGGTACTCTGCTATTTTTAGGAAATGTTTGTGCTGCTGTGGAAACAGGTAAGACCGACAGGGGAGAATCCATAAGACATTAGGAGTCATGCAGAGACACAGGAGCTATGGGCCCCTTCTGAATATCTGCAGCTCCGTCTGGTGGAGGACAACCTGAACGGACTTCCTGTAGAAGCCACGCACCCATTGTGTTTATTTTATTTTTCTCGTGTTTGATTTCCTATTTTTTAAATTACTTTATTTTTGATTTCCTGTTTTTATTATTTTTGTTTGTTTGTTTGTTTGTTTGTTTGTTTTAGGGTTAGGAGCTGTTGCGATAGGTACGGTTCCTTTAGTTTAACTGGTAGCCTTTTTATTTTTTAGAAACGTTTTATTGTATAAAATTCAGCCCAGTGGCCATGTAGTCAGAAGGGGTTAAATTGGGGGGTTGCTGACGGCTATCCTTATCTCCTGGGATCTAGAAACACCTAACCTATAGTTAAAAGTTATTGTGAAAGCATTAAGATGCTTTCAAGGGGGGATTGTTAGGTTTTTCAGAACAAAGACGTACATTTAATATGGGAAGTTTTACGGCATTTTCCAAGCTTTACGACATGCATGCCGCATGGCCGCCACATGGTCTATTCAAAATGGCGGCTGCCATAGTCTCTTGGCAGAGGGCGGAGCCTGGGCCTCTTTAGCACATTTCATTGGCTCCAATAGCAGCGGCGGAGGAGGAGCCTAGACTAGTTTAAAAAAGGACGGCGGGCTGAGAGAAGTTCTTCTTGCTTGCTTACGTGGTTGTGTGTCTAGACTGCAGGAGTAAGGAGCGCCGATCGGCTTAGCTCTGATATATATTCACAGATTATTTTTACACTTAATAAAGTGTTTTAAAGAGTACTTTCTGGACTTCCCGACTGCTTTCTTCAGGACCTTTTTGAACCAAAAGATTCATCCTAACAGTTGTCAAGTTTCCTGCACTTTCCTGCATCTGCTTGCAGCTTTTTTTTTTTCCATCACGGGCTTTTTCTGCACCTCGACCCTTTTCTCCATCTCGCACTCATTCATAGTTTTTGTACTGGTGCTTGTGATTACGGTTTATCCTGGGGGAGGGACATTTCTGTGATTGGCCAATGGACATGCAGTGAGGATACTGTGGTGGGCCAATGCACACTTCAGGATTATTATTCAGGAATATTTAAAACACAGTGTATTTTCACTCCCTCAGCGGCCCACAAACAGAGCGGCCCACCGGGAAAACTCCCGACCCTCCCGATGACCAGTCCATCCCTGACCCTGGTGCATTTCAGACCCAGCAACACCTTTAGATAAACACTGCTTCACCAAAGGGACAAGAGACTTCACACCAATTGGTCAGCCACACATAAAACACTCCTAGTCAGTTTAACCCCAGTTCACACCTGGCAGGGTGGGGCAACGACTCTCAAATGAGTAACACCTTGGCTCTTGTGAGCCAAGAAGCCAAAGAGGTCCAACAGAAGAATATTTAAAAGGAATTCTCAGTATGAAATATTCAAACTATGGCTAAAAGTTAGCATATGCAGTGCTTTGCTTGGTGGAACGTGAATCATTTCTTATTAGTTAGTCGTTGATGAAGATTTCCGTCTATAATATTTGATCACTTATGTGAACAGTTGCCTGTTCATTTCTGTTCACGTTGTTTAATGACTTATGTGAACAGTTGGGTGTTCATTTCTGTTTCTGTTGTTTAGCGTGTACAGAACAATGAGAGATCTTTGGACAGACATAAGTAGTGCCAGTGGAGAGTTCTAAACAACAGTGATGTGCTGGGGAGTTGCACAGTCTTGGATTAAACACATGAAAAGTGTTCCTGTTGATGACCACTGGACTAGAGTTTAGGAGATCAGTGCCTTTATGTTGTGTTTTAAATATTTGTTGTTGGAATGTCAGAACATGTAATATGTAACATGTTTTAATGAACAAAATCAGTTTAGTGAAAAGCTTTTTGTTACATGAGATTAGACCCTCTGCTAAGGTCTAAGGTCAGGTTTACTTTAGTGATTTAGGTGAAGTCTTGTTCCCTCGAATGTTGCTGGACAAAATGTGTCTAATTGTCATTTTGATGTGTCAAGGGTCTTTTTGATCATTTCTTTTCATATACATACATTCTCAGCTGTACAAAACTACAGCTGCAAGAAAAGGTCATTCCAAACTTGTTTAGGATTCATCTACATTTCTGCATCAATTCTTTATAAAATGTGCTCTCCTGTGTTGTGCAAGTCATAAAGTGGGTAAAGAAAATACACACGCCAGTACAAACAGTTTTATTCAATATTTTATTGGTTTTGTTTCATCTCTTGTCTCATACACCACCACAGAGAAGGTCAAAGTGCTTTCAGGACGACAGACGTGGTCATTGATCTGTAGGGACACAAAACAATGTGCTGACCGTTAAATGATCATCAACTGCAATCAAGGCACAATACACATGTGTTAAACGTCTGCAGGATCCATTCCCAGACACCAACCGTAGATTGTTGTGGTGACTCAGGGACGTTTCATCTTCTGCCAGGTATCAGGGTGCTTGGGCCCAAATCTGATCTGGTTGCTTCTTCCAGTAGGTTAGACTCGTTTATTGATGGGGCTTTCTACAAGACAATTACCCAGAACACACACACCCATATCAATCATTGATGTTAAATGATGTTAAACTCTTAACTGCCTAAGCCACTTTCTCCAGCACTCACCTTTCTGATTTGGCGTGGTATGTACACGGTGCTGAGGAATGGAGATGATCTGAACCTCAGCCAGAAACCTCTGGATGTGTTCTTGTAGCAGACCTGTGCTGTGGTGGTGAAAACATAATGTGAGATTGATTTCCCTTATGTGTTAAAGGGATGTTAAGCTAATAATTATCTGAGGGGGGAAACGGATGAAAAGCAGCTTGAAAAACTTCAGTTTTATTCAGTCGACTGACTCATCAAGCTGATCCACAAAATGTTGCTGATCTCCAAATCACTCCTGTTGTGTTTTTCTGGTGATCATGCTCTCAGATAACTTTGACATAGCATAAAAGCAATCAGTGGACGGTTTTGTTCATACACATTTAGTCATTGCTTAGTCTCCGATATGCTCACCCATGATTTGTCTGCTACAAACCCGTGCAGGTGCCTGTAAAGTAAAGAAAAAAAAAAAAAACAGTTTGACATGAGGAATTGTTGTTATAGCTGTAAAAATGTATGATTTTATTTGGTTAAAAGTTCTTTACACACCAATTACTAAACTGGTGTCTTTAATGTTATTAGCAAAATGTAACGATGATTCATTGCAACATGTGATCTGGCCTATATGCTAACACAGACTCTTAGCTATATCCATTTAGGTCTATCCTTATGTGTTCTGACTGACCTGGACTTAGTTCCTAAGGATCTCTGGAAACCAGTGGTGCTCCAGGATCATCTCGAGGCTGGGTCTCTTATTCGGATCCTTCGCCAGGCAGCGTCTGATCAGATGACGGCAGGCTGTGCGTGCAGTGATGGGGTCGTTACAACATTGTAATAGAAACTATTTAACATTATTTAAAAAAAACGAAAAGAGACGTGTTTCTTATGTTTCTGCATTTTCTTACCCTTAGACACACCAGCTTTGAAGATCAGGTGTCCAGCAGCGATCTCCCTCTCATTCCAGAATGGCAGCTCTCCACACACTAGAACAAACAAAAGGACGCCCAGGCTCCACACCGTTGCAGCGCAACCGTGATACTTACCTTCCTCGATCCATTCAGGTGGGGCATATAGCATGGTGCCTGAATAAACGTGAGAGAAACAGGTCTCACACACACGGCTTTCCTATGCCATCGCTGTCATCTGTGTGTCATAGCTACTGAACGCCGAGGTACAATTACCTGCAAAACGTCTGTAGGGGGTCAACTTCAGCAAGTCCCCACAGCCAAAGTCTATGAGCTTGACCTCTAAGGTGTGGAAACTGACCAGAAGGTTCTGCTCCTTGATATCCTGATGGAGATTACGGCAGTGACAGGCGGCGAGAACCACCTGCCACATGATCACCTGAGCCAGGCATTCGGGAAGTGAGCTGTTCCTGCGGTATTCGTAGAGGTTCATGCAGCGGGCGGGTCGCTCCAGGATCAAGACGTAGCACTCGGGCATGTCGAACCATTCCAGGAGCTCCAGGACGTATTTACAGCGAGGTGGCTCGGACACCATCAGCATCAACGCCACCTCTACAGGGAGAGCGTTCTTCTCGCCAGGCTAATATTTGAGCAGACATGGTTAGCATGGGTGACGGTTACATTAGATGCTATTTTGCATTTTAATGCATCATGTCGTTTATAAGATAAGGTTTTTTTTATATGGTTGATGCATCTTTGCAATATTTCACAAGTGAAACAAATGTAACTTACAATGGTGATGAATCTGTCACAGCCACTCTTCAGCACAACCTTAATAGCAACCTATTAAAACATGCAAAACAAAACGATTCAAATCAGGAACGAATATTACGGGAACGTACTTTACAGCTCGGCCAACAATAACCAAAAGGGCCGATCGCTTTTTAACTGCAAGTTTGATGACGTGTAGTCGTTGTAATGATCGACAATTCTCGTGTCGCTCTGAGCAGAGCTGAGTAAATATCTCACCTGTTTTCCATCGGCCTCACGAAGTCCTGCAAACACAGAACCGCAGCCTCCTTTCCCCAGAAGCTTTCCCACTCTGTACCGGCTATTGAAGCACTCTGTAAAGCGGGGCGTGTTGTTAATCTGATAGAAACTCCAGTGTTCTCAGTAAAACTCGTGAGCAGTATGATTTAAGCTCTAGAAAATATTTGTTCTATGAAAGTTGTGAGGCTGGACAGACCTTTGGATGGAGCTCTGCCTCTCTGGACCGAGTGCTTTCCTGTAGTCGTGCTCTCATCACCAGCTGTTGTTCACACAAATGTTATTTAATCGCTGTTAGTCAATGATCTCTAACACATCAGATGTACAACAAGTGTCTAGAGTCATACGTTACAAATGTTTTATCATTAAATCCTACCAGTTCACAATATCATTGAATGGTTCAGTAAAGCTCTGGCTGACCTGTGTGGATGGAGTCACTGGAGGAAGTGCTGGTGCTCAGTTCCTCCGGGCTCTCTTCAATGTGTGAGGTCCCTCCAACTGTAGCTTCAACGCTCTCGACTTAAAAGACGTGTTTTGTGTTAGAATCAGTTTTATATCGACTTTCAAACAGTCACAGAGTGAATCTTTTAAACCCACCTGAAGTTCCAGAAGCGGATCGTGGACGTAGCGAGTCTCTTTGTGTGTGTTGTGATCCACGTGATTTAGAGGAGCTACTGGATCCTTCCTGTTCTGGGCTCAAATCCACCACCTCATCTGATTGGGAAGTGATGGAGTCGTCTGTTCTGTCACCATCGGTGTTAGCAACCATGTTCTGAATGGTTCTGATCCAAGCCTCTCTATTCTCCTCTGAATCAGCCTGCAATACCCAGATCATACACACGCACACACACATACACACACCCTGAACATGGCACGAATCTACAGCACAACAGAGTGCTCTGGTTTTCATGTCATTTCTATTATAAAGAGAGTAAAATGTTCCTTTTTCAATTCATCTTTCTTTGGCAGAACTGTTGCACAGCCACGCCCTTCAGTGTGTCGTAATAAAAGAAAGAAAATGAATGCCTGATGGTACACTGGACTTACTTTGTAGGTGAAACCACCTGGAAGCAGCAACGGCGTCCGATGCTCCTGTAGTGTTTGGCCGTGCACTGGCGTAAATCGGCTATGTCCACCATGCTATTCTGCTGGGGCACAAAAGGTTTCTCAAACATTTCGTTACCTCTAATATTCCAGTTTTAAATCAAAGCACAAGCAAAACAACTCAAACTTTAGCAAACGAGTGCTTAAAACTGACTGTTCAGGAGCAGTTTCTCCTTTTCATGTTGATTTTGATGAAGGCCACCATTGCTACTGATTTTACTTTAGACAAAGGACACGTGACTAACCCTGGATTTCTTCTTGTACATAAGGTGGTTGTCCTGAATCAGGAACCAGCGCCTGAAGGAAAGAAACAGAAACAAAAAGAAATCACAGAAAGGAAACAAGTGCATAGTACTGAAATGGTTCTGCAGGGTTTCACCTGTAACTAATACAATGATATAAATGAGCTTCACATTAAATCATTCAGAGTTGAATCGTCGTGTATTCTGATTTAACATGCCGTTGATCAGTCTGAGTCAGTAACATGTACAATGTTTAGGAAACGATTGCTATGATGGTTAGAGGTGTTTAATTAGCCATTCATTTCTACCTAAATGATTGCTCATCATGTGTTCTAGCTCACTACACACCTGTTCCATGTTTTAAATACATTACTGGCCCTCTTCAACAAGTATCCCTCCATAAATATCTGGTTCTCTGCGTCCACGCTGCCCTCCGGTTCGATCTCGCCACCACAGACGTCCTGAAAAGACATCTGAGGACGAACTCGACCGAACGGCCAGCACAGACGTAGACTGGTCAAAAAGCGTCGCATTAGAGAAGGACGGTCGGTAGCACGTCTCTCCTGTTCAGCAGCCATCGTGAGAAATGATGTACAAACACTGAAGGTTCAACTAAACTGAGCTCTCATAGAACACTCAGTGTCATCACAATGATGTCACAAAGGCAGAAGGTCTCAGTGCTGCAGCATAACAGTGGTGATGGTGTACATTTAAATTTCACCATTTGTTTATTTTTCAATATTTTACTTAAATGATTTTACCCCCCCCACACACACACACCTAATTTATTAAAAAATGTCCCTCTTTGATTTTACAGTGTTTATTATTTCTTTTATTTGTGCTGTTAGTGATAATTACTGTAACCTTGCACAACATGTATATCAAATACATTTACACCAATTATTTTTAGTCAAAGAATAAATAATGAATGATTAGAAACAGCTGCTGAAGAAACACTTTTTAACTTTTTCAAATGCTCCAATCAGTGTTATAAAGGCAGCAGAGAGGAGATGGCTCCATCTGGCCACACTTTAACTCTCTTTGTTTCCACACGTTTGCTGAGCGGCACACACACACACCTGGAACAAAGAAAGGTGATCAGACCTAATCATCAGATCCTCTAGATTGGCAGATCAATGACTTTTAGTTACAGTTGAGTCTGTAAACCTTGATTTATTTACATGAATGCACAGACCTCCTCCTCGATTCCTACCGGAGTTTACTGCCACTCTGTCCGCTCTGAACATGCTTCGAACATCCAGCTCCACCGCACTGTTACAGTTTAACCACGTCTGAATCATGATGTTACACTCCGCCATTCACCCACGTGTTGTGGTCACAGTCACAGCTCATCCATTTTGTTTGCCAGAGGTTGTACTAAAAAGTAATTAAGGGAGACGAGACTAGACACAAGTATTGGTCACTACATGGTACTAAGTAAGTAAGTGGTAGGTCAGGAAGATGACATTTCTTATATGCAGTTAGCAGTATAGGGTTTGTTGTAGCAGCAGAGCTAGCAGTAAGATGCAAAAATGCACAAACTTGTGCAAAGATGCAAGTAATACAGTCATATATATATATATATGATTGTGTCAGAATCTGAGCATGTTGAAAAGTGTTGAAAATAGATACAAACATACAATATTTTATAATTACAGCATCCTGGCCAAAACGCAGTGTATGAAAAGTCACCTTTAGTCAATATAGCCTTGTTTTTGCCTGTTTTTCATTTATTTATGCAATTTGATTATTTGAGTTATTTGATTAGATGTGTATTGGTTGTGTTAACAAAAATAAATATATAAGTTAAATATCCTACTGTGTGTGTTTTTTTATTTTTTATTTTATTAATAATTTTGGCCATGTGTGCCCTTTTTTTTTGGCTTGAGCACCTGCCCCCAAAAATGTCTGTGCACGTGCCTGTGTATGTGTGTGTGTGTGTCAGAGTGCAACATGTGTGTGTGTTTAGATCATCAGTTTAGACCTGAGCTCAGGAATCTGACGACTTGTGGTATGAAGCTGCTGCACAGTCTAGTCGTGTTTATGTGGATGCTGCGGTACCTTCTCCCAGATGGCAGGAAAGTAAAGCGTCCACGTGATGGATGTGACGGATCATCCACAGTGCTGAGGAGCTTTGCGGATGCAGCGTTCGTAAAATCATATACAATTCATAAAGAATAACAAGTATAATACACATTTTAAGTGTGTACACACACACCTAAGCACATAAACATACTACAAATACAGAACTAAATGGCTATATATAACCTATACATATGAAATAGTTTAAATGTCATGTCGAGTTTAGAAGAGCTATAAGCATGTATGAAATGTCAGATGTACACGTGAACAATACCTAGAGAACATTACACACATTCGGGTCAGTCATCATGGGTAGAATGTTCTTGTCTTCTAGCTCTCTCTTAGATGGACGGTTACTCAGTTTTATTGCAAGAGAGTCTTTCCTCAGGATCCTCAGAGCTAGACTGCCTGCTCAAAGAAAAAAAAACTGCTGTATTTTTTCACACATGGGTCGTCATGGTGACGGTGGACGCTGGTGCATTTGGCTGCCGCTACCATTACCGTATTTTTACCGTATTTTATTGTATTTTTTTCGTGTTTTTCTGTCATTTTCATCTTTTTATACACTCTTGTAATCACTACCGCTCCTGTTGATTGATGACTATGGAGTTTGTTGGGTCTTTTTTAAAAGATGCGGGCGCTGGTACATTCGACTTCTGCAGCTCTATCTTCATAATTCTCTTTGAGGACGCTACAGTGGCTCTCGTTTTCTGCTGTCTGTCAGCATTTCACAATAGGAACTTTTTACCTGGACTTAAATTTTCTGGTGTGCCCTGCCTTGTGGTCTGGTCCTGTGCATTGCTTCCAAGAGTAGCAGCTACAGCTGGTCTCCACACGCGCACGATGTTAAGGTATTCTGTCAATCAACTGAGGAAACTCAACAACTACGCTACTCCATCGTGTTTATCAGTAATACAGTTTTTAACAACTGTTTACACACATTTTCAAAACTCTGTGTCTATTTTTCAAAACTCTACACACAAAACCCACAATTGCTCACACAAAATGCAAAATGCCTCAAATCTCCAGCAAAATGACACACAACATTCAAAATGTCATAAACACATCTCAAAAGCAAGCATTGACCTCAAATTGCAAACACTTTTGTCATAATATGACATTTTGGATGCATCATGTACACACTGTTGTTTAAAACCTAAAGCACTTCTGTCTTTCATGGGATTCTATGTTTATTTTTCATACAAACGTGCAGAGAGAAGGTGAAATATTCTTACAACACACAGAAGCAGTAATGAAACCAAAAATATTATTTTTTTCCAAATCATTTGCTGCTCTGAATACAATATTTGTACAGCACATAAGAAGAAGAAAAATCCAACCACCACATGTAGTTGGACAGAAATCAAACACATCTATGAAAAAGCTGATTTCAAACAAATAATTTTGTTTTTTACCACAAAAATTTATTGTGTATGTGTGTGTGTGTGTTGGGGGGAGGGTAAGGGTTGGGTGTGTGTCTAGGCTTCATCTCTCCTCCGGGCTCAAACCCGAACTCCTTGTGGTCTGCCTTTACCTCCAACCCTCCTGGCTCTCTCTGCGTTGTCAATCATTGTTCAAAACAGACATCTTGACATGTGACCATGAAAGCCAATGATTTGTTGGTGTTCAATAAAGTAATGAGTGTTTGCACATGTGAGGAGTGAGAGTGAAGCACTGGTGATTTAGTGTGGCATTTTGATAGGTTGTGTTTGAAAAAGGAAATCAAGTTACTTCCTGTTTGATTTTTGTGTATTAGGTAGAAAATTGTGTGTGGAGTTTTGCAAAATGTGTTTTAGGAAATTGAAAACTGAGCCAGACACTGAGAATTAGTGTATGGTTTTGCAGATTTGGTGTGGGGTTATGGTGTTTGAAGGACATGTTTAGAAAGTTGTGTGACAAGCAAATATTTAGTGTGTAAGCAGTTGAAAAAAACTGTAATTACAATTAAATGCCTATGTCAGCAATGTGTTCATCTTAAAGTAGTAGAATTCACCGACTATATTTGGACATTAGGTGTTTGGTGTTTAAGCATTTGCTTGGTTACTATAAGTTATGGAATAAAATAAAAGAGGCTTAGTTATTTGCATTCTTAAATAGCTTTCTACAGCACAGCGAAAATCAAGAAGGAAAAAGAAGACAGATAAGACAACGCAAGGAAATCATGATGACAGCAATACTGGAAGTATGTCTTCAGATCTTGTGACTGGTGAATTTGCACCTGAAGAGATGAGTATGGTAAGATGAACTGAAAGACCTTACCATCTGCTAATTAACAAGTAACTGCAGTACAATTTCTAGTAGGCAGAGTTGTGTAGTAGATAGCAAAACTTACTAAATTATCTTTACTCAAGTTTGAATGTTATGGAGTTATACTTCTATGTGTATTTTTTTTTATTATTTTTACCTTTATTTTACCTCTTTTTGTTTGTTTATTTGTTTATTATGATTTTAACGTCATGTTCTACACCATGCTCACATTCATGACAGGACAGGCAGTCACTCATTACACAAGGTTCATCAGTTCACGCAAGGTTTTATCGAACACAGTCACAGACAATTTTGTGTCTCCAATTTACCTCACTTGCATGTCTTTGGATGGTGGGAGGAAACCGGAGGTAAACCCACATGGACATGGGGAGAACATGCAAACTCCACACAGAAAGGACCTGGACCGCCCCACCTGGGGATCAAACCCAGGACCTTGTTGCTGTGAGCTTCTTGCTACCCACTTAGCATTTGCTACTACTGCAACCAAGGGTCATTTCGGTTTTATACTTTCTTATACAGTTATTTCGTCCCTCAGTAGTTTGCCAACTGAGGATAGTTTAATGTCATTTTAGACTTAAGATTTGCATAATCTAAGTTTTTTTCCTTTCCTTATTTATTTGTCCAGTTTTTAACTAGCTCGCCTGTTGGGAATACTGGCACAGTAACTCTGGATCTTCACACATCATTTGAAGACCCAGAGATCCAGTTTGGCAATGTTTGTGAAGACAACAGAAGTGATGTATGTGAAGACAACAGAAGTGATCTTTCTACAATTTTATGGTATTCACAAAATGAGGTATGTATCTTGTCATCTTGCATCTCAGACAAATTCTGTGAAGTGTTTTAATTTATAATGTTGGTATTAAAGCAGTCTGTGTTTAAATTAAAAATTTTTTTTTCCTTAATGCCAGTTTATTCGGTACAGTACCTGTATAAGCTTTCATAATATTTTACAGTCATTTGTGAGTAAGAATAACAAATGGTTGGAGAACACAGTCTGCAAAATTTGCATGGGCAAACTGGTTTTGTTTTGCCACATATATGCACTGATATTTTTTGTAATTTTACATTAAGTCTAATATACCATTTGTCTTGCAGGAGGCAGTCCAGAATAATCAACCTCTTTCTGTAGCATTGTCAGCACATCCAGTGGCAGCCACATACGAACATGTGAGAGAGGTCCAGAAAGTTAAGATAAGACGAGTAAATATAATTCAGGATATGTTAGATATTTTTAGTAATGCTAAGGTTTTAGATGTAACCCTACGATTTGAGTTTGTCTGTGAGAGAGCATTAGATGATGACGGTGTGTCAAGGGAGGCCTACACAGCGTTTTGGGAGGAGTTCCTGGAACAGTGTGAAGGAGAGGAGGAACGAGTGCCCAGACTCCGACCGGATTATTCAGAGAAAGAATGGCAAGCTGTTGGTAGACTATGGGCTAAAGGTTATGTGGACCATGGCATTATTCCAGTCAGACTATCACCACTGTTTGTCCTAGCATGTACTCAGGGAATTGACTCAGTGGATGAAGCCCTCTTGATGTCATCATTTGTGAAATACTTATCATCTGCAGAGCGAGCATGTGTTGAGAAGGCATTACAGGGCCAAATAGATGAAACTGACAAAGAGGACTTACTAGACCTCTTCACAAGAATGGGATCTCATATCCTACCTCCAGAGGACAACTTGCAAATTGCCATTCTGACAATGGCACACAAAGTTTTATTACAAGAGCCCAAATTTGTAATTGATTGCTTCAGCAGTGTTATGAGAGCCATGCATTGTAATCTGACAAATAAAGAAAGCATACTGAAACTGTATGAGACAAAGCAGGCCACAAACAGGAAAGTAGCACAGATTCTAAAACCATCCAAAGAGTTTCTGAACCAGCATGAGCAATTGGTCCTAAATCACTTGCTGCGCTATGTGAGAAGTGTAGACCAGCAAAGACTTGAAACCTTTCTGCGATTTTGCACAGGCTCCAATGTAATGTGCAAAGACAAAATTGAAGTAACTTTCAACAAATTTCAGGTCTTAGTCACAGGCCTGTAGCACATACATGTGGTGCTGTTCTTGAGGTACCATGCACATATAATTCATATCCTGAATTCCGTGTGGAAATTGACAACATTCTCTTGGCTAATTGCTTTGCAATGGATATATTGTAGATATACACATGGCACACAATTCTTGCAGGTAATGACTGGAAGGGAGTTTGGTGGATTGAAGTGCTACAGGACACCTAGTAATATGGAAAATTACTTGGTAATTTTGGACCGGTTGTTTTTCCAAGCAATGTGTATGTTTGTATATATGCAAATGTTTCTGTCTACTATGTAAGTTCAATTATACGTGAATACTGAAAATATGTACTTAATAAATAATAAACCTTAATTTGTAGGATAAATAGAAGATTTCTTGAGTCTGACAGTGAAAGTGAAGGTGAAAAGAAAGCATAAAAACCTCCTGCCAAAACAGCCAGGCCTCACTTTGCAGAGGCACCACAGGTGACTCCACCAGACATGAATAGGCCTGTCACTTCAGTTTTAATATCTCCAGTCATTCACCAGCAAACCGTTCAGGAACAACCAAGTCCAGTATGTGCAGGTAAGTGTCACATACTCACAATATCTAATAAATTATATATATGTATATATATTAGGGAAAGAGAGAGAGAGAGAGAGAGAGAGAGAGAGCTAGAGAGAGAGAGCAGTGGTAGCCTAGTGGTTAAGGTACTGGATTAGTAATCTGAAGGTTGCCGGGGAGTCTGCTAAGTGCTGAAAATGTAATGTAAATATATATATATACATACAGTGTATCACAAAAGTGAGTACACCCCTCACATTTCTGCAAATATTTCATTATATCTTTTCATGGGACAACACTATAGACATGAAACTTGGATATAAGTTAGAGTAGTCAGTGTACAACTTGTATAACAGTGTAGATTTACTGTCTTCTGAAAATAACTCAACACACAGCCATTAATGTCTAAATGTCTGGCAACATAAGTGAGTACACCCCACAGTGAACATGTCCAAATTGTGCCCAAAATGTCAATATTTTGTGTGACCACCATTATTATCCAGCACTGGCTTAACCCTCCTGGGCATGGAATTCACCAGAGCTGCACAGGTTGCTACTGGAATCCTCTTCCACTCCTCCATGATGACATCACGGAGCTGGTGGATGTTAGACACCTTGAACTCCTCCACGTTCCACTTGAGGATGTGCCACAGGTGCTCAATTGGGTTTAGTCCATCACCTTTACCTTCAGCTTCCTCAGCAAGGCAGTTGTCATCTTGGAGGTTGTGTTTGGGGTCGTTATCCTGTTGGAAAACTGCCATGAGGCCCAGTTTTCGAAGGGAGGGGATCATGCTCTGTTTCAGAATGTCACAGTACATGTTGGAATTCATGTTTCCCTCAATGAACCGCAGCTCCCCAGTGCCGACAACACTCATGCAGCCCAAGACCATGATGCTACCACCACAATGCTTGACGGTAGGCAAGATACAGTTGTCTTGGTACTTCTCACCAGGGCGCCGCCACACATGCTGGACACCATCTAAGCCAAACAAGTTTATCTTGGTCTCGTCAGACCACAGGGCATTCCAGTAATCCATGTTCTTGGACTGCTTGTCTTCAGCAAACTGTTTGCAGGCTTTCTTGTGCGTCAGCTTCCTTCTGGGATGACGACCATGCAGACCGAGTTGATGCAGTGTGCGGCGTATGGTCTGAGCACTGACAGGCTGACCTCCCACGTCTTCAACCTCTGCAGCAATGCTGGCAGCACTCATGTGTCTATTTTTTAAAGCCAACCTCTGGATATGACGCCGAACACGTGGACTCAACTTCTTTGGTCGACCCTGGTGAAGTCTGTTCCGAGTGGAACCTGTCCTGGAAAACCGCTGTATGACCTTGGCCACCATGCTGTAGCTCAGTTTCAGGGTGTTAGCAATCTTCTTATAGCCCAGGCCATCTTTGTGGAGAGCAACAATTTTATTTCTCACATCCTCAGAGAGTTCTTTGCCATGAGGTGCCATGTTGAATATCCAGTGGCCAGTATGAGAGAATTGTACCCAAAACACCAAATTTAACAGCCCTGCTCCCCATTTACACCTGGGACCTTGACACATGACACCAGGGAGGGACAACGACATATTTGGGCACAATTTGGACATGTTCACTGTGGGGTGTACTCACTTATGTTGCCAGCTATTTAGACATTAATGGCTGTGTGTTGAGTTATTTTCAGAAGACAGTAAATCTACACTGCTATACAAGCTGTACACTGACTACTCTAAGTTATATCCAAGTTTCATGTCTATAGTGTTGTCTCATGAAAAGATATAATGAAATATTTGCAGAAATGTGAGGGGTGTACTCACTTTTGTGATACACTGTATAAATATACTGTATATATACAGTATATATACACTGATCAGCCATAACGTTAAAACCACCTCCTTGTTTCTACACTCACTGTCCATTTTATCAGCTCCACTTACCATATAGAAGCACTTTGTAGTTTTACAATTTGTGTGTGTGTGTGTTTAGAAACTGAAATAATTAACTGTAAATTATTTTTTACTAACAGTAATCGGGAGGGAAATTTTAACTGTATTAGAGATTCTGCGACAACAACAAAACAGATAACTTTTTTTTTTTACTTAAAACTTCTTGACTTTTATTAGTGAGCACAACATTAGAAAATGTAAAACATTGCATTTGTTTATATTTCTATAAAAGCTGTAAAATGTTTTGCATTATAAGAAATAATTATAATATGCAGCTAATAATGTTAAAATGGTTGCTAAAGTGCCATTAGACTGTTGCTTTTGTGTCCTGGGTGTTTGTCAAAGTGTGTGTGTGTGTGTGTAGTGTGTGGTGTAAAGTGTCCAAATACGTTTGGTTACAGTATGTATACTGACTGCGGTGCAGTAACAGACAATCACACATTTCTGTGTGCAGTATAGCGCAGTGAATGTGCAGTATGGATTACATTTGGGTTAATTAGGGATAATTAGGATTATATTCAGCGATCTTAAAAACTTGTCAAATTTATGCATTCTTAATTTCAGTTTCTTGAAATAAAAAAATGTTTTTTTTTCTTTTACAGATTGAGTGTTTTGGTTTTTCTGGAGGTATGACTGTGAAGGAAACTGTTTGGAGAATTATGCAAAAAACAGTAACAAATGACCTGGCAAAAAAAATTAACTGGACAGGTGCAAATGAAAAAATTCCATTTAAATCGACCAAACTGAAAGATATAATCTTGGGTAGGTTTTTTTTTAATTAATATTCATAATTTAAAAGTTTTAAAAGACTTTGTTTTGGCAGGGTAGAAGACAGAATATTTTACATATTTATATATACTGGAACATATACAGTATACTGTACAAAATGAGCACTAAAAGAATATTTATATACACTGAGGTGTCATTTTATCATATACCCCTACCATAGATGTCATCAAAATTTTCACTTCCCTGAAGTAAGTGACTTCATTATCAATTAAATGATCAAATATAGTACAGATGTCAAACATGAGGTAGATTGCCTGATGCCACTGTGTATCTTTTTAAACAGTAATTTGTAATTATATCATTTGATAATACACCTATTTTACCTTCTGTACTTTTTATACCTGTCCTTCTTTCATATGCAGCTTCAACTTCCTGTTTAATCATCTGAACTGATCTCATACCAATGTAAGTAAATTAAATATCTTAAACACCGCATGTCAAGTGACTGAAAAATAGGGGTGCATGATATGGACATAAAATACTGTACAATAGTATTAGGGCCACTTTAAAGAAAATTTTCTTTAAAAAAAGTTTTGATTTCGAGAATAAAGTTGATATTATTTCAAGAATAAAGTCAATATTATTTCGAGATTAAAGTCAAAATATTACAACTTTCTTGTGTTAAAATGAGGGATGTTCACGATCTCCTGCACATCAGCACCAGTTTGTTATTAGTAAAAGGACAATGAAACAGCTTTGCAATAAACTGTGTTTATTTAGAACATGCGCCACTGGTGTGCTTGGTGTCTGCGTCGTCACCAGTATTTTAATCGAGCCTTATGGACTTGTACGATAAACTAAAGCTGTTCAGCATCGCTATAAATGGTTGCATTGACGGGTTTAGTCATAATGTCATGTGGGTGGAAGTGTACAATACAAACAACCACTCTTTGGCCATAATATTTCAACTTCATTCTCATAATAATTTTGCCTTTATTCTCGAAATATTTTTGACTTTATTCTTAGAATCATTTCAACTTTATTCTCAAAATTTAAACTTATAGAACGTTATTTTTAATACTTAGAAATATATATATATATATATATATATATATATATATATATATATATATATATATTTTTTTTTTTTTTTACAGTGGCCCTAGTTTGTAGGCAAACTTAAGTTTGTGCTTATGTTCTTCAGCCTACTGAAGACACTATTTCTTTTGCTAAAGCACTGTTCTGGATAATGCTTGTGGCATTTTTTTCTTTAACATTCAACGTTTCTCATTTCTGTTTTTGGTTTCATTTCAGAATTGAAGACCAGTGTGAGGCAGGAGATTATAGCTATAGACAAAACATATTTTTTTATTATTAACTTGTAATAAATAAAAATACTTTTTTTTCAAAAATTTTGGTGTACATTTGTTTTTTTTTTTTGGTACTGGTTTAACTGTACTCTGTAGTACTATTTAAGACATTTTCACTTTTAATTATAATAAAGTATATATATTTTACAATGTATTTTCATAGATAAGTGCTTACAAGAGATGTAAAAACATGTTTAATGTGTGTACATTTTTGTTACTATTATTCTTATTCTTCACCTTTGTCTTCTAATTAAGACATTATTAGCAATAGTTGTACTTATTAATAAAGAGCAAGAACAATTGTAGTAGTCCCAGTGACCATTAAAGGTTATATATGGCTGTAAAAAAGCCTTTTAAAAATCTACTGAAGGCCAGAACTGGGCCATTATTGGCCCGATAATGGTTGTTCTGGCTAGCAGGTGGTTAAGTGCTGGCTTTTTGCTGGCAGTCATGGCTGGGATCTGGGCAGCCGTATACGGCCCACAATCTAACCGTCATTCATTTTGACACCGGGCCACATCCGACTGCTGGATGTGGGCCGACACAAAAAGTTCCGGCATGCCAGATATGGCCCAGAACTGGGCCATAAATTTTTTGCTAGTTGGGTCGCATTGCAGACATAAGCTGCATCTGGAATCGCATACTCACAGAGTAGGTACTAGATTGGAGGAAGTACGCACCACTCGGCCGGTAAAAAAGTACATACTTTCAGTACAGAAGTATGCAGTATGCACACAATACCGCCACATTCTACATCCTCCATCTTACCAACGCCAAGTGATGACGTGATGATGTAATATCACCATAGTTACAGACTCATTACAATCCCCACTTGCCAATATTTTGGATATTTATTGTCTTTTTGTTAATTATTCGTCTTAAAAATTTTTATTTTATTTATCTTACTTACACCTGTGAACAGAGGACTCCGTTGTCCGCTATCTTTCTTGTTTCTTATTCCGCTTTTAATGCCTACGCAGCTCCAGTTGCATTATGGGATACATTAGCGGACCGTAAGTGTGCATCGCTTGCATACTCAAACATGGCTGCCCAATAAGTAGGTCATCCGGGTACTTCTCGCGTACCTTTTTGTGTATACTATGTATTCAGACATACTAACCGCTCTCGCATACTCATTTCACGTACTATTGTGTATGGAAGTATGCGATTCCGGACACAGCTCTTGTTTTACTTTTCAAATTAAAGTATTTCCACACATGCGGACATGCTGACGTAAAACAAAGGATCGGGATTAGGATCGGCATTAGTAAAGCCGATACCAATCAGTTAAAAAAATGCCTTGATCGGCCCCGATTCCGATCTTTGAGATTGGATCGGGACATCCCTAACTCAGACATATTAACTGCCCTCATGTACTGCTTTCACGTACTATTGAGTATGGAAGTATGTGATTTCGGATGCAGCTATTGTCATTGTTAACACACAGTGATTAGGGTTAAACTCGTTGCTTAACAAAAGTATTAACATGATGGCGGAGCGTGTAGATTACCTGCAAGCATTTGTGCTGTTGTTACAGATGTTTGTTTGTATGCAATCAATGCTAATAGTAATTATTGTTATATGATCAATATGAAGAGGTTTTTAAAGAATATTTTGTGTTTATTTGGTCTTTAATATTAATGTTTGTTTTGTGGTCTGATGCTAGTTGGACATGCAAAAGTCAAAAAAATTGGAAAATGAGGTAAATACTTTTTTACAGCAGGAACATAAAAAGTAATTAAGAACACAAGTTCCACACAAAATATAGCCCCAAAAAATAATGATTGAGTAGTTTCAGTCATTAATGATAACATAAGCACAATGTTTATTCAAAATATCAATTAGTCATTAACAAAACTGCTACACTTACTGTCCCTTTTATCAAATATTTACATTATTATCATTTTCTATATTGAACATTAATAAGAATCATGACTTTGTTTCTTAATATTTTAATCTTGTAGTTTATTAGTTTTATCAGTTAGTTGGGTAGAATGTACAGTAAATTAAAGTAATTTGTAATTTTGTATATAAAAAGATTACAGTGAGGAAAATAAGTATTTGATACACAGCCGATTTTGCAAGTTTTCCCACCTACAAAGAATGTAGAGGCCTGTAATTTTTATCGTAGGTACACTTCAACTGTAAGAGACAGAATCTAAAAAAAAATCCAGATAATCACATTGTATGATTTTTAAATAATTAATTTGCATTTTATTTCATAAAATAAGTATTTGATACAATGGAAAAACAGAACTTAATATTTGGTACAGAAACCTTTACAGAGGTCAGACGTTTCCTGTAGTTCTTGACCAAGTTTGCACACACTGCAGCAGGGATTTTGGCCCACTCCTCCATACAGATCTTCTCCAGATCTTTCAGGTTTCGGGGATGTCGCTGGGCAACACTGAGTTTCAGCTTCCTCCAAAATTTTCTATTGGGTTCAGGTCTGGAGACTGGCTAGGCCACTCCAGGATCTTGAAATGTTTCTTATGGAGCCACTCCTTAGTTGCCCTGGCTGTGTGTTTCAGGTCATTATCATGCTGGAAGACCCAGCCACGACCCATCTTCAATGCTCTTACTGAGGGAAGGAGGTTGTTGGCCAAAATCTCGCTACACATGACCCCATCCATCCTCCTTTTAAAACGGTGCAGTTGTCCTGACCCTTTTGCAGAAAAGCACCCAAAGTATGATGTTTCCACCCCCATGCTTCACTAGTGGGATGGGTTGTACTCATCCTTCTTCCTCCAAACACGGCGAGTGGAGTTGATACCAAAAAGCTCTATTTTGGTCTCATCTGACCACATGACCTTCTCCCATGCCTCCTCTGGATCATCCAGATGGTCATTGGTGAACTTTTATACAGGTTACGAGTTCAAACAGGTGCAATAAATATAGGTAATGTGTGCAGAATAGGAGGAGCTTCTTAAAGAAAAACTAACATGTCTGTGAGAGCCAGAATTCTTGCTGGTTGGTAGGTGATTATCAAATACTTATTTCATGCAATAAAATGCAAATTAATTATTTAAAAATCATACAATGTGATTTTCTGGATTTTTTTTTTATTCTGTCTCTCACAGTTGAAGTGTACCTACGATAAAAATTACAGGCCTCTCCATTCTTTGTAGGTGGGACAACTTGCAAACAGCAGTGTATCAAATACTTATTTTCCTCACTGTATGTAACCCCCACCTCAGGCACCTCTACCATGTCGAATCACAATGTAGAATCCCATTGTGAAGAGTAGATGGTGTTTATCTTCACTGCTCTTCATCTTCTTACAATTTAAAATGTATTAGAATCAGAAGCTGTAGAAGAGATCAGACATGATCAGAAGTTTCAGTCACCTATCAGAGTTGACACCATCAGAACCAGTATAAACACCAGCACACACACACACACACACACACACCATGTGGAACAATGATAGAACATTTTACTTGATTCATTGTTCCCTGAATGTGTGAATGTGTGTTTATTGTGTGAATGTGTGTGTAATGTGTGGTGTGTTTGTATGAAGCAACAGTAAGTTACCTTAGTTCCTCTAGGTTATGATGTAGATCCACCTGTAGATCTTTGAGCAGTTTTACTCCTGATTCTCCTGGATGATTGTGGATCAGATACAGTTCTCTCAGACGTGATGATGGATTTGATTTCAGAGCTGAAGCCAGAGCAGTAAATCCTTCATCTGTAATACTGCAGTTATTTAACCTGCAGAAGAAAATCATTTAATAAAAATCATCAATCATCTTCTCCCACCTCCTCCTCCATCTCCATTCAGATCCACAACCAGACAACATCACTGAGAAACCATGTAAAACTATTCTATTATATTAATGATAAAGTGTTTTATCTTGTGTGGGGAAAATGAGTAAAATATCAAACTCCTACACACATCAATAACAGCTTCTGTATGAATGATCTTCTGTATCTACAGTGTGAAAGTGAAGATCTTACCTCAGTATCTCCAGTTTACAGTGTGGATTCTCCAGTCCAGCAGAGAGCAGCTTCACTCCTGAATCCTTCAGTTCATTCTTACCCATGTTCAGATGTTTCAGACTGGAGGAGTTTAAACTGAGAACTGAGGACAGAACTTCACAACTTTTCTCTGTTAGATTACACCACACCAACCTGGAGAGAAATAATCAGACAGAGAAATAAAAAACGTCACCCTGCACCAGTAGGTGGAATCCAAGTAGCAGATTTTACCCAGACTGCAATGCAGACGAAAGGGGAAGCAGCTGAATTGATGATGCTGAATCAGCAATCATTCTACAGGAGTGTAAAATGTGATTTCAGTCTTAAAGTGGATTCCACATTTTAAAGGTTTTAGGGATCAGAGATCAAATCTTCAGTAGATCTTTGTTAGCTAGTAGATCATTTAGCAACACACTATGACATCTACACATTCAAAACCAAAAACCCTCCCAACACCAAAACTGGGATTTCAATTCTAGTTTAACTAATGATGCTTCATAATCAGACCGTAGTCTGAATACTTGTGAGACGTCTTCATAGTGGTGTTTTAATTGTTTTATTTCACAGTAGTGACTTTATTGTTTTTCTTTCATAGTGATGTTTTTATTGTTTTATTTCATGACTTTGTTTTTATTGTTTTACTTTATAATGATGTTTTTATTGTTTTATTTTACAGTGATGCTTTTATTGTTTTATTTTATAGTGGTGTTTTTATCATTTTATTTTATAGTGGTGTCTTCATTGTTTTAATTTTATAGTGGTGTTTTATTGTTTTATTTCAAAGTGGTGTTTTATTTCATAGTGGTGTCTTTATTGTTTTAATTTTATAGTGGTGTTTTTATTGTTTTATTTCACAGTGTGTTTTTATTGCTTTTATTTTATAATGGTGTTTTTATTGTTTTATTTCATAGTGGTGTTTTTATTGTTTTTATTTTATAGTGGTGTTTTTATTGTTTATTTCATAGTAGTGTTTTTATTGTTTTATTTCATAGTGGTGTCTTTATTGTTTTTATTTTATAGTGGTGTTTTTATCGTTTTATTTCATAGTGGTGTCTTTATTGTTTTAATTTTATAATGGTGTTTTATTGTTTTATTTCATAGTAGTGTTTTTATTGTTTTATTTCATAGTGGTGTCTTTATTGTTTTTATTTTATAGTGGTGTTTTTATCGTTTTATTTCATAGTGGTGTCTTTATTGTTTTAATTTTATAATGGTGTTTTTATTGTTTTATTTCACAGTGATGTTTTTATTGTTATATTTTATAGTGGTGTTTTATTTCATAGTGATGTTTTTTTATTGTTTTATTTGATAGTGATGTTTTTATTGTTTTATTTCATGATGATGTTTTATTGTTTTATTTTATAGTGGTGTTTTTATCGTTTTATTTAATAGTGCTGTATTTATTGTTTTATTTCATAGTGGTGGAGTTTCATTGTTTTTATTTTATAGTGGTGTTTTTATTGTTTTATTTCATAGTGGTGTCGTTATTGTTTTTATTTTATAGTGGTGTTTTTATTGTTTTTATTTTATAGTGTTGTTTTTATTGTTTTATTTCACAGTGGTGTTTTTATTGTTTTTATTTTATAGTAGTATTTTCATCGTTTTATTTCATAGTGGTGTCTTAATTGTTTTTTATTTTATAGTGGTGTTTTTACCGTTTTATTTCATAGTGGTGTCTTTATTTTTTTATAGTGGTGTTTTAATTGGTTTATTTCATTGTGGTGTTTTATGGTTTTATTTCAGTGGTGTCTTTATTGTTTTAATTTTATAGTGGTGTTTTTATTGTTTTATTTCATAGTGGTGTTTTTATCATTTTATTTTATAGTGGTGTCTATTGTTTTTATTTAATAGTGGTGTTTTTATTGGTTTATTTCATTGTGGTGTTTTTATGGTTTTATTTCATAGTGGCGTCTTTATTGTTTTTATTTCATAGTGGTGTTTGTATTGTTTTATTACATAGTGGGGTTTTATTTCATAGTGGTGTTTGTAATTTTTTACGTCATAGTGGTGTTTAAATTGTTTCATTTTACAGTAGTGTTTTTATCGTTTTATTTGATAGTGATGTTTTTATTGTTTTTATTTTATAGTGGTGTTGTATTTCATAATGGTGACTTTATTGTTTTTCTTTCATAGTGATGTTTTTATTGTTTTATTTAATGACTTTTTATCATTTTATTTCATAGTGGTGTTTTTATTGTTATATTTTATAGTGATGTTTTATTTCATAGTGATGTTTTTTTATTGTTTTATTTGATAGTGATGTTTTTATTGTTTTATTTCATGGTGATGTTTTATTGTTTTAGTTTAGAATGGTGTTTTTATCGTTTTATTTAATAGTGCTGTTTTTATTGTTTTATTTCATAGTGGTGGAGTTTTATTGTTTTTATTTTATAGTAGTGTTTTTATTGTTTTATTTCATAGTGGTGTCTTCATTGTTTTTATTTTATAGTGGTGTTTTTAATGTTTTTATTTTATAGTGGTGTTTTTATTGTTTTATTTCATAGTGGTGTCTTTACTGTTTTTATTTCATAGTGGTATTTTTACTGTTTTATTTCATAGTGTTGTCTTTATTTTTTATAGTGGTGTTTTTATGGTTTTATTTCAGTGGTGTCTATTGTTTTAATTTTATAGTGGTGTTTTTATTGTTTTATTTCATAGTGATGTTTTTATGGTTTTATTTCACAGTGGTGTCTTTATTGTTTTTATTTCATAGTGGTGTTTGTATTGTTTTATTACATAGTGGGGTTTTATTTCATACTGGTGTTTTTATTGTTTTATTTCATAGTGATGTTTTTATTGTTTTATTTCATAGTGGTGTCTATTGTTTTTATTTCATAGTGGTGTTTGTATTGTTTTATTACATAGTCGGGTTTTATTTCATACTGGTGTTTTTATTGTTTCATTTCATAGTGATGTTTTTATTGTTTTATTTCATAGTGGTGTTTTAATTGTTTTATTCCATAGTGATGTTTTATTGTTTTATTTAACAGTGGTGTTTAAATTGTTTTATTTCACAGTGGTGTTTAAATTGTTTTGTTTAATAGTGGTGTTGTTATTGTTTTATTTCAAAGTGATGTTTTTATTGTTTTATTTAGTGGTGTTTTTATTGTTTTATTTCATAGTGGTGTTTTTATTGTTTTATTTCATAGTGGTGTTTTTATTGTTTTATTTCATAGTGATGTTTTTATTGTTTTATTTCATAGTGGGGTTTTTATTGTTTTATTTCATAGTGATGTTTTTATTGTTTTATTTCATAGTGATGTTTTTATTGTTTTATTTCATAGTGGTGTCTTTGTTTTATTTCATAGTGGTGTCTTTATTGTTTTATTTCACAGTGGTGTCTTTATTGTTTTATTTCATAGTGGTGTTTTTGTTGTTTTATTTCATAGTGTTGTGTAAATTGTTTTATTGTTTTGTTCCGGAAAGCTGGAAAGGTGGTCGGAACAGAGCTGGATTCACTTGTAACTGTAACAGAGAAAAGGACTCTGAACAAAGTGCTTTCCATCATGGACAATCGAAACCATCAACTGCACACAACTTTTCAGCAACAGAGAAGTGTGTTTAGTGGCAGACTACTGTCACAGAGCTACTCAGACAGACTCAGGAAATCCTTTGTTCCCGGAGCCATTAGGTTCTTTAACTCTATGCAGGGGAGGAACTGAGGACTGAATGTAACAGAATTGTGGCACATGTACATGTACAATAATCAATGTATGTGGGTGAGCACAGGTGTGTTCACATTTGTGGGCACTCATGTGCACATGCACAGACAGGCACATCCACACCTTATGTACATAAATCTGCACATTTTCTTACTATCTCTTACATTTCTTATATTTGCACTGTGGTTCACTTTATACTTTATAATTCACTTTAAATTCATTTTATAATTTACTTCATAATTGATATCTTACAACTGTGACTTATAATCTATACTAGCCTCGCAATGTAATAACACCTCCATATGTACCACATGTTCCATCTGTACCCTCAGGTCCTGTTGTTGTGTGTTGTCGAGTGTTGTGGTTATACAGATTTTTTTTTTTTGTATAATGTGAATCTCTGTAGAGTGTACTATTACTTACTTTTTAACTTTGATTTATGTAATTTGCTACTGAGGCCTCAATTTCCTTCAGGATTAATAAAGTATCTACCTATCTTATTTAACAGTGGTGTTTATATTGTTTTATTTTGTAGTGTTATTTTTATTGTTTTATTTTATAGTAGTGTTTTTATCGTTTTGTTTCATAGTGATGTTTTTTTGTTTTATTTCATAGTGAAAATAAAATTAAATGTAAGAAACTGTGTTTTTTTTTTATTATTTGCATTTTCCATGCTGTCCCAACTTTCTGTTTTGGGGTTGTATATGAAAACAACTTATTTTTAGTGTAAACCTCAAACCATGCAACACATACTTAAAAGTATATTTAAAAATACACCCAACACATTTCATTAGACAAGACACACTTCGAGTTTGAAAGACATGAATATTTTTTTAAATATTACAATTTGTAATTCATACTGATAATGATCCTGCTTTTTCTATGTCAGGTAACTCTGGAATTTTTCTTGTGAATTTCTTTACAATTTTGTTGTTTACAGTTGCTTGGGATATTTAGTACAATCTTGGGATTTAAACAAAATCAAGAGTTGCCACACTGCATTAAACGTATGATTTGTCTTGTAAACTAAACTCAACAAGCTCTTCAAAATCTGCTCGATTTTTTATGTATATGTTACATATACAGCTGGGAAAATAATTATTTGATCCCCTGCTGATTTTGTAAGTTTACCCCGTTACAAAGACTTGAACAGTCTATAATTTTTATGGAAGGTTTATTTTAAAAGAGAGACACAATATCAACAAAAAATCCTGAAAAAAAAATTATATAAAGGTTATAAATTAATTTGTATTTGATTAAGAGAAATAAGTATTTGAACTCCTTACCAACCAGCAAGAATTCTGACCCCCACAGACTGGTTATGTGCACATGAGGCACACAAATTATTCCTGTCCCTGTATAAAAGACTCCTGTCACAGAATCAGTTTCTTCTATTCAAATCTCTCGACCACCATGGGCAAGACCAAAGAGCTATCTAAGGACGTCAGGGACAAGATTGTAGACCTGCACAAGGCTGGAATGGGCTACAAGACCATCAGCAAGAAGCTTGGTGAGAAAAAGACCACTGTTGGTGCGATAATTCGAAAATGGAAGAAATACAAGATCACAGTTAATCGCCCTCACTCTGGAGCTCCATGCAAGATCTCACCTCGTGGGGTAAGAATGATTCTGAGAAAGGTGAGGTCAGCCCAGAATTACACGGGAGAAGCTTGTCAATGATCTCAAGAGAGCTGGGAGCACAGTCACCAAGAAAACCATTAGTAACACACTTCGCCGTAATGGATTGAGATCCTGCAGTGCCTGCAAAGTCCCTCTGCTCAAGAAGGCTCATGTACAGGCCCGTCTGAAGTTTGCCAATGAACACCTGAATGATTCAGAGAAAGCTTGGGAGAATGTGATATGGTCAGATGAGACCAAAATTGAGCTCTTTGGCATCAACTCCACTCGCCGTGTTTTGAGGCAGAGAAATGCTGGATATGACCCCAAGAACACCATCCCCACTGTCAAACATGGAGGTGAAAACATTCTGCTTTGGGGCTGTTTCTCTGCTAAGGGTACAGGAAGACTTCAGCGCATTAAGGGGCTGATGAATGGGGCCATGTACCATAGAACATACCGTATTTTCCGCACTATAAGGCGCACCTAAAAGCCTTAAATTATCTCAAAAATCTGCCGTGCGCCTAATAATCCGGTGCGCCTTATGTGTGCACTGAGTTCCAAAATCTGTAAAAATGTTGTTGTGCGACTTGGGTAAGCGCTCCGCTTGATTGACTATCGGACCATTTCCCGCTGACACAGGGACGTAATACGTACACTACGTACGCTGGCAGCGATAAACCAATCAGAGAACATTACGTAATACGTACAGTACGTACGCTTACCTCCGCCACGCCTCCGGTAGGTATACTTTTTTGTAGACTGTATGTTTTAGCGCCTTATAATACGGTGCGCCTTATGTATGGGTTAAGTACAGAAATAGACCCCGTAATTGAGACTGCGCCTTATAACCCGGTGTGCCTTATGGTGCGGAAAATACGGTAACTCAAAACATATGGCCAAGGCAACAAAGGACTGGCTTAAGAAGAAGCACATTAAGATCCTAGAGTGGCCTAGCCAGTCTCCAGACCTTAATCCCCTAGAAAATCTGTGGAGGGAGCTCAAACTTCGAGTTTCCAAGCGACAGCCTCGAAACCTTCAGGATTTGAAGAGATTATGTAAAGAGTAGTGGGCCAAAATCCCCCCTGAGATGTGCACAAACCTGGTGACCAACTTCAAGAAACGTCTGAGGGGTTTCTCCACCAAGTACTAAGTCACGTATTTTTGGTTGATATTCTGTCTCTCTCTGTTAAAATAAACCTTCCATAAAAATTATAGACTGTCAAAAGAAATGTATAACACATACGTAAATGAGCATACATATTTCTATGGGCCACTCATGCATGTCAATATATAAAATTGCTCCAATTTCTAATTGGTTTTATATGTAGTTTGCACAGATATGGGCATATATTTTATATAGGGAAATTGTATATATGTAGATATATTATATTTGCGTATGTGCATCATTTAAATGGTGTGGGTCAAGTGCAGATATCAAATAATAATTTACAATTTGTATGTTAATTATAACAGTAAATCAGGTGAACGAGTTTCACCTCGCAGGAACTTACTGCCAGATGTGCACTTAAAAACAGCATCACTCCAGGGTGTAAGAAATCACGGCCAAGGTTCTGTTTTTTATCAAAATAATGCTTTAGAGTAAAACAGATCTTCTGTATCTACATGAAAGTGAAGATCTTACCCCAGTATTTCCAGTTTACAGTGTGGATTCTCCAGTCCAGCAGAGAGCAGCTTCACTCCTGAATCCTTCAGTTTATTGCAACTCAGGTCCAGATGTTTCAGACTGGAGGAGTTTAAACTGAGAACTGAGGACAGAACTTCACAACTTTTCTCTGTTAGATTACAACCATCCAACCTGGAAAGAAATAATCAGATCAAACAGAGAAATGAAAGACGTCACCCTGCAGCAGTAGGTAGAATCCAAGTAGCAGATCTGATAATATTACCCAGACTGCTTTGCAGATGAAAATGAAAGCAGCTGATGATTCAGAATCAGTAATCATTTTAACATTATCTCTCTCTTTCTCTCTCTCTCTCTGTTGCCCTGAGATGGTTTATTTGTTTACACTGGATGAAGTGATTAGTGTAAATGAAAAAATGTGTATAAAACTTAGTTAAAGTGAAGATCTTACTCCAGTATCTCCAGTTTACAGTGTGGATTCTCCAGTCCAGCAGAGAGCAGCTTCACTCCTGAATCCTTCAGTTTATTGTTACTCAGGTTCAGATGTTTCAGACTGGAGGAGTTTAAACTGAGAACTGAGGACAGAACTTCACAACTTTCCTCTGTTAGCTTACACAGACACAACCTGGAGAGAAATAATCAGATCAGACTACATTACAGATAAAAGTGAAAGCAGTTGAATTAATAAATCAACCAATAGCAGGACTGTTCTACTGTACTAATTTACAAAGGGGTGGAGCTTCACTATTTTACACAATCCAAAAGAGCGGCAGCGCTAACTATAGCTGTAGCGACTGAGAATTATTAAATACATTACATTATATAATGTTACCCACTGATTATAAATGAATGAATATTTTTTCCATCCTAAAACAAAGATTAGAGTGACTGTGTGTGTGTGTGTGTGTATGTGTGTGTGTGTGTGTGTGTGCGCGCGCGTCACCAGGGTGTGTTTCTACTTTTTTGCAAGTGTTTTCGAGTAGCACTGGATCCCCCATGGTCCTGAGCAGTATGAAGTGGTTCAATCATTTTCTCTAAATTAAATGTACATTCCATAATTACTCACTATTTTACTCTGTAAAGGTTTCACTCTCACTGCTGTATTTCTGCACGACTGGGAACTAATAATTATCAGGAAGCTCTACGTAGAAACTGCTGTCACTAACATTCAGGGTTAGAGGTACAAATACTTCTGCTCCTGCTTTCAGGTGAAATTCTACATTCTGTATGAAACTAGTGCACGAGTCTAAACATGTAATTTACACGTCATGTTTATGTAAACTGAGCTCTGTTTATTCCACGTCTGATTCATCAAAATGTTGTACAGCAAAATGATCTGATCATTAGTAAAATTCATTCTCCTGAAAATTTTTGGAGCTTTGTGGTTGATTTTCACCATTTAACATCCAATTTTTACTCAGTAAAAGTGCAAGTTAGTAGGTGGTGCAGAAATAGTTCACATTATTATTTACATCATTAACATTATTACATTACATGTAAATTTCAGACACATTTTGAGATCAAACTTTAACACTTTAGTTCTGCACATTCTCAGCTTCATAGGTCCAATCATGTGTGTTTAAGTGATGAACCCTTGAATCAAACATTTATTAATAAATGACTCACTCAGCTCTTTTAGAAACTTTCACCACTGGCAGCATCTTCAGAAGACCTTCATGTGATGGATAATATTTACTCAAATCCAACTCATCCAGCTCCTGATCTGAGTTTAGCAACACAAACACCAGAGCCGACCACTGAGCAGGAGACAGATGGAGTCCAGTGTGATGAAGAGATCCTCTTCTGTTCAGGTATTGTTGGACTTCCTGCACTAGAGAATCATCGTTCAGTTCATTCAGACAGTGGAACAGATTGATGGACTTCTCTGGAGAGGGATTCTTGCTGATCTTCTCCTTGATGTACCTGACTGTTTCTTCTTTGTTGTAAGAGCTACTTCCTGTTTGTGGCAGTAGGCCTTGTAAGAGAGTCTGATTGGACTCCAGTGAGAGACCAAGGAGGAAGCGGAGGAAAAGATCCAGGTGTCCATTCTTACTCTGTAAGGCCTTGTCCACTGCACTCTTCAGAAAGTCAGACATTGACTTTCTAAAAATTTTAAAGAATCCAGTGTTTTGCATCACCTTCACATTTCTGTTTTTTTTTATTAAGGTGAGAAGTACATATAAAGCAGCCAGAAACTCCTGAACACTTAGGTGCACAAAGCTGAAGACCTGACCCAGGTGCAGTCCAGCCTCTTTTTTGAAGATTTGGGTGCAGACTCCTGAGTACACTGATGTGTTTTTGACATTAATTCCACATTTTCTCAGGTCTTCACTATAGAAGATCAGGTTTCCTTTCTCCAGCTGTTGGAAGGCCAGTTTTCCCAGTGCCAGTATCATCTCACTGGTCTGGTGTAGATCAGGGTCAGATTTCCCATGATACTTTTGTTCCTTGTGTTTTATCTGAAAGATCATAAAGTAAGTGAACATTTGAGTCAGAGTTTTGGGGATCTCTTTCCCCTCAGCTCCATCCAGAATTCTCTCAAGAACAGAGGCTGAGATCCAGCAGAACACTGGAATGTGACACATGATGTAGAGGCTTCTTGATGACTTAATGTGTTTGATGATTTTAAAAGCCAGGTTCTCATCACTGATTCTCTTCCTGAAGTACTCCTCTTTCTGAGGGTCACTGAACCCTCGTACCTCTGTTACCTGGTCTACACACTCAGGAGGGATCTGATTGGCTGCTCCTGGTCGAGTGGTGATCCAGAGGTGAGCAGAGGGAAGCAGGTTACCCTTGATGAGGTTTGTCAGCAGCACATCTATTTTTACTGACTTTGTTATGTTACACAATTGCTCATTATTTTGAAAATCTAGAGGAAGTCGACACTCATCCAGACCATCAAAGATGAACAAAACTTTATTAACATCACAGTCTAATGATGGCAGACCTTTCACTTCTGGGAAAAACTGATGAAGAAGTTCCATCAAACTGAGATTTACCTGCTTCATCAAGTTCAGCTCTCTAAAAGGAAGTGGAAATATGACAATGACGTCTTGATTTACTTCAGCCCAGTCCAGAATGAACTTCTGCACCGAGACTGTTTTTCCAATTCCAGCGATTCCTTTAGTCAGCACAGTTCTGATGGACGTGTCTTTAAAGAGGTCAGTGCATTTGATGGGTTTCTCCTGTGCTGTTGGTCTTCTGGATGCTGCTTCAATCTGTCTGACCTCATGTTCATTATTGACTTCTCCACTCCAACCCTCTGTGATGTAGAGCTCTGCGTAGATCTCATTCAGAAGTGCTGAGCTTCCATGCTGGGAAATTCCTTCACTGATTCTTTTACATTTCTCTCTCAGACTGGATTTGAGTTTTTTCTGACATACAGGGCCTAACAGTTCTAATAAACAGAAGACGATGATCAATATTTTACTGCATGATCAATAAACACAGTATATAATTTATTTTAATAAATAATAGACTTATTAATAAATTATTTTTAAATATAAATGTCTGTAATCATAATTGGCTTATTTGTAGAGATGTAGTGACCAATTTCATAGTTAAAATTATCATCTAATATCAAGTACCTGGTGCTCATAAAACATAAGAATCTAATGACCAAAAGCCTAGGTTATTTTAGAACCAAATGTATATGGAAGAATTTTAATCTAATGTTTAATAAGAACAATTATTAAGAAGATAATAATTTAAGTATTTAGATCTCTTACTCCTCTGCAGGGTGTTAGCAACGTCTGTCTGGTTCATTATCTGTAGAACATTCATTGTGATTTTTAGCGCCCCCTCTCTGAAACTACTCAGATCTTCCACATCCTTCATCTCTTGCTCAGAGCATGCTGGGTAATCTTCATTCAGTAGCTTTTTGAACTTGTTTAGCTCACTCTTTAACATGTTGATGACTTTAAGCTCCAGTTCCTGTTGAGGAATTTAGAGGAACAGATCATCACAAGAAGTGCCATGAGGTAATTAAGAAAGATGAGTGATGTGACCATATAAATAATGATGTAGTAGTCTCTATAACTCCATATGAAATATAATAATTATATAAATATAAATAATATAAATAAAGAACATTCAAATCCATAAAAAGCAGAACAACATCTAATGAGGTATAAATCCAAAATCAACATAAAATCCCTTACAGTTTTTATTTAACCAATGGCAACCTAGACCAGCATCATCATTATTATTAAACACACATACATACAAACCTTAAATAATAATTCCATCTGATCTCTGTAAGTATAATTTAATTTCTTCTTTTTTGGTCTGTAAATAAAAAGACAAATAAGCAGCTTTTCAGTCTTTATTATACAATACCAATAAATATACAGAACATTACTGAACACTAGCGTGTTTTATCATCCAGTTATTAAAACATTTCCTAGCTGATTTGTATATTTTTAATGAATAAAATAACCAGCTGAGTGAGTTTAATGGGTTTATACATGAGATTAAACTTACCTTGGATCAGTAGTACATTGTCCATCCTTACTGTAAGTTGGAGGATCCACTGACCGATTCCTCTTCACAGAGACAAAGCTGGGATCTGGTCCTGTACCCTTCATCACACTGGGGTACAAGTCAAACCAAACATCCCAACACAACACATCAAAACACAAGTTTTAATTCAACACAGATGCCTAGTCGGCTAATTCAGGGGTAAAAATGTAATAAACAATTAGCAGTTTATCACTGTGTCAAAAATGCACAAAAAGCATAAAGGCTCACCTCCAAAAACAAGAACAAGTTAACAAACAGCTAGCTTAACTAGCATCTAGTTTAGTTAATCTTTTATTTAAAAAAAGTCTGAATTTTAATTTCTGCTAAATTAGCGATGCTTGACCATGCTTGTTTGTTTAACATCAGTACTCAACCACTGCTCATCTGATTTTACGTTGTAAAATAAATCATCAATATTTTATTACAATTATTAATATAAATGTTAACATTAAAATCATCTCTTATTTTGAACTTGACTTGAATTTGAATTTAATCTCAGCTAGTCTCTGAAGTGGTTTGGTTCATTAACCAGTTACTCTTCGCTAATAAACAATAATTAGAGGTTTTAGCTCTTCCTCATTTTAGTCATTTTAACTTTTTTTTTATTTATTATTTTTTTTTTTTTACTTTACTTAGTTCCAGTGGCGGTTCCTGCCAAATCTCTCAGGGGGGCAATTGTTGCGATGATGGCCAAGGTGACCCGTTCAATGGGTAAATTAAAGCTTAAATAATTAACATCTTAAGTCATCTGTCAGTTTGCCCTCACAAATAACTTTGAGAGAGCAGCTTTACCATTAATCATAAAAAGTAAGTAAGTAAGTAAAGCCTTCACACTAACAATTTCATCAGATAGCATTTTATTTTTTTATTTTAGGTGCAGCAGATCCAGAATAAAGATTGGACTACGATATTCTGAGGCAAGACAGATAGTTTTGCACTGGTTGAATGTGATAGAAAAATTTCTTTTCTTCTGCCCTTTGGTGTTGCGTCGCCCAATCGCCCTAATGAACGAGCCGCCCCTGCTTAGTTCTGATCAGTAATCATCAGCCCATACTGAAACTCCCACAGTCAAAACCCAATTTACTGATTACTTATACATTTTCACATCAGTGAATTCTAAAAGTGTTCAGAGCTGGGGGTTCTGAACACACCATGAGTTTAAACTGACCTTAGATTAGTAAAACATCCTCCATCTTTAAATTTAAGTGGAGGATCCATTGACCAGTCACTCTTCATGGAGACACAGCTGGGTTCAGGTAAATCTGGTCTCACACCCTCCATCACACTAGGTAAGTAAAACCAAACAATAAACAATAAACAATATAAAAAAGCATTTGGGCACCTGAAAATTTCAGTTCAGATAAACACCACCAAGAACATGACACAGTGATTAGTAGCTTAACCAGCAGCAACACAGAACAGAATTGAGCACTAGCATGTTCCAACATCCAGTCTATACTTCACGTTCGCGGTTTCCATCTAGAAATTTCCAAAACATTATCAGTAAAGTTATCAGTAGCTCTCTCGCTTTTGTCAGAGCAGATCTGCGTTTGAAGCTCACTGATCTCGTTCCTGACATCACAAGGCTGCTCCGCTAAACAGGCGCTCCCCTCTCACTCAGATGCTCAGTGCTAACTGCAGATATACTAGTGATGGGTCGTTCGCGAACGATCTGATTCTGTTGAACGGATCTTTGAAATGAACAAAAGGAACCGAGTCTTTTATTTCTGCACAGTTCTTACTGGCTGTAATCAACCCATTCAGCATCGCATCAGTAGAGGGAATTAATCGTTACTCGTAATAAAAGCTGTTTATTGTCAATATTCAAATCCGAAAACACTTTCAGTATCATGGAGAGCGAGCAACACACACACACACACACTCATACACAAACTTACATTCACATACACTAACACCACACACATAAACACACACTCGCACGCATGCTTACTCATACACAGAGAGAGAGCTAGTAGTATAATGATAAATAATTGAGAAATAAACTATAAACTTGTTTAATTCTGTTAAATCTGGTTATTTCATTGTGCTTATGTTTTAAAGCAGAAACAAACACAGTCACATCTCAGTACAAAAAGAGGATTTTTCTGAAACTTAATGCAATGCAACCACAGTACGTCTCTTCCCTGTAGTTTTTTTTCCTTTTGAAATAAATCTTTTTTTCTCATTTAAGTGTTGTTTGAATTAGGAATACATTTAAGGCAAGGTAGCAAAATTTTATATTAATATCGGGGGTGTCCTATAGTTTACCTAGTAGCGTCTCCCAAAGAATGAAGAGCCATTTTTTTGAACGGCTCTTTAAAAGGAACCGAGCCAAAAGATCCGACTCCCTTCAAGAAGCCATAATTCCCATCACTAATATATACACATACACACCTAAATAATGTGTGCCTAAATAATGTGGTTCTGTGATGAGAAACATAGGTGGTACTTGGAACTTTTGGTTTGATAATGGGTGGTACTCGGTCTAAAAAGTTTGAGAACCACTGCACTAGAGTATGAGATTATACTGACCTCAAATCGGTAATGGTTTTTTTTTTTTTTTTTTTTTTTTTTTTTACTTTACTTAGTTCCAGTGGCGGTTCCTGCCAAATCTCTCAGGGGGGCAATTGTTGCGATGATGGCCAAGGTGACCTGTTCAATGGGTAAATTAAAGCTTAAATAATTAACATCTTAAGTCATCTGTCAGTTTGCCCTCACAAATAACTTTGAGAGAGCAGCTTTACCATTAATCATAAAAAGTAAGTAAGTAAGTAAAGCCTTCACACTAACAATTTCATCAGATAGCATTTTATTTTTTTATTTTAGGTGCAGCAGATCCAGAATAAAGATGGGCATTGGGGCTGATGTGCAATGAATAAAGAAGTACAATTAAACAATTTGGAGATACAATACAAGATATACAACTGGAGAAATACACAATTTACAGTACTGTATGGAACACAACTTCGACGCTGATTGGACTACGATATTCTGAGGCAAGACAGATAGTTTTGCACTGGTTGAATGTGATAGAAAAATTTCTTTTCTTCTGCCCTTTGGTGTTGCGTCGCCCAATCGCCCTAATGAACGAGCCGCCCCTGCTTAGTTCTGATCAGTAATCATCAGCCCATACTGAAACTCCCACAGTCAAAACCCAATTTACTGATTACTTATACATTTTCACATCAGTGAATTCTAAAAGTGTTCAGAGCTGGGGGTTCTGAACACACCATGAGTTTAAACTGACCTTAGATTAGTAAAACATCCTCCATCTTTAAATTTAAGTGGAGGATCCATTGACCAGTCACTCTTCATGGAGACACAGCTGGGTTCAGGTAAATCTGGTCTCACACCCTCCATCACACTAGGTAAGTAAAACCAAACAATAAACAATAAACAATATAAAAAAGCATTTGGGCACCTGAAAATTTCAGTTCAGATAAACACCACCAAGAACATGACACAGTGATTAGTAGCTTAACCAGCAGCAACACAGAACAGAATTGAGCACTAGCATGTTCCAACATCTAGTCTATACTTCACGTTCGCGGTTTCCATCTAGAAATTTCCAAAACATTATCAGTAAAGTTATCAGTAGCTCTCTCGCTTTTGTCAGAGCAGATCTGCGTTTGAAGCTCACTGATCTCGTTCCTGACATCACAAGGCTGCTCCGCTAAACAGGCGCTCCCCTCTCACTCAGATGCTCAGTGCTAACTGCAGATATACTAGTGATGGGTCGTTCGCGAACGATCTGATTCTGTTGAACGGATCTTTGAAATGAACAAAAGGAACCGAGTCTTTTATTTCTGCACAGTTCTTACTGGCTGTAATCAACCCATTCAGCATCGCATCAGTAGAGGGAATTAATCGTTACTCGTAATAAAAGCTGTTTATTGTCAATATTCAAATCCGAAAACACTTTCAGTATCATGGAGAGCGAGCAACACACACACACACACACTCATACACAAACTTACATTCACATACACTAACACCACACACATAAACACACACTCGCACGCATGCTTACTCATACACAGAGAGAGAGCTAGTAGTATAATGATAAATAATTGAGAAATAAACTATAAACTTGTTTAATTCTGTTAAATCTGGTTATTTCATTGTGCTTATGTTTTAAAGCAGAAACAAACACAGTCACATCTCAGTACAAAAAGAGGATTTTTCTGAAACTTAATGCAATGCAACCACAGTACGTCTCTTCCCTGTAGTTTTTTTTCCTTTTGAAATAAATCTTTTTTTCTCATTTAAGTGTTGTTTGAATTAGGAATACATTTAAGGCAAGGTAGCAAAATTTTATATTAATATCGGGGGTGTCCTATAGTTTACCTAGTAGCGTCTCCCAAAGAATGAAGAGCCATTTTTTTGAACGGCTCTTTAAAAGGAACCGAGCCAAAAGATCCGACTCCCTTCAAGAAGCCATAATTCCCATCACTAATATATACACATACACACCTAAATAATGTGTGCCTAAATAATGTGGTTCTGTGATGAGAAACATAGGTGGTACTTGGAACTTTTGGTTTGATAATGGGTGGTACTCGGTCTAAAAAGTTTGAGAACCACTGCACTAGAGTATGAGATTATACTGACCTCAAATCAGTAAAACATCCCCCATCTTTAAATTTAAGTGAAAGATCCATTGACTGGTCGCTCTTCATGGAGACACAGCTGGGTTCAGGTGAATCTGGTCTAGTACCCTCTATCACACTGGGGTACAGGTAAAACCTAAATAACATAAATAAAACTATGTAAAAACATAAAACATAAATAAACTATATAAAAAGCACAATGGTACCTACAAGTTTCAGTTCTCAGAGAAACACCACCAAGGACATGACACAGCAATCAGACAATTTGCTTAACTAGCAGCTAGTTTAGTTAAAACTAAGTGTTAGCTTAGCTTATGTTGGATTGAAATGAATGCTAACATTTGTATTCTAGCTTTTGGAATACCATAGAATGTTTTCCTTATATGGTAAAGATTTTTGTGCCTTACAACAAGAGACTGTATGTGTATGTATGTGTGTGTAGATGAACTCAAAATAACCTAATGACCGTTAACAACTATGTGTGTGTGTTAGACCCTGTCCTCTGAGCTTAGAGGAACAACTGAATGTGGGGCTGAAACGATAGCGCGGACTGCAAAATATAGAGAGAAAATAGCGAACAGGAGGACACTGGACAGAGAAAACCACAGAAAGTTTGAGATCATTTTAAGCTGATAACACTAAAACTCAGTACAACATCCACACCATCAGAGCGTCGTGTTGATACGCTGACTTTACTTCATTTCAACCACCACAGGCTTTTATGAAGACTTAGGCAAACACACACACACACACAAACACCAAATCTACCTCATCTAAAGACACAATCCTGATAGATTCTTTTTTAACCTCCTACAAACACCACAAAACCTTCCAACATAATATTAAAGCTTTATGTTCTGTGTGAGCTGTAGCTGAAACTTTTAGTTCTGAAAGTTGCACAAATTCGAGGTTTATGTTCATGTATTTTTGTTTATTATTATTTATGACTTAGTTTCAGGTTGCCTGTTTACATTTTAAAAGTAAATTGATTTATTTTTTATGTATTTGTTTTTGCATTTTAAAAATGCCCTGTATGCAAGGAATACAAATGTACAGTTTGTTTTAAGAAACATGTCTTATTTAATCTTACATGTATTTATTTTTGCTCTTAATTAAAGCAAAAGTATTTCTTATCCGATTACTCGATTAATCGCTGGAATAATCGATAGAATACTCGAATAATTGATAGTTGCAGCCCTAACTGAATGTATAGGTGTAGTTGGTTTTGAAGTGGTTTTGCATGCAGGTGTTGTTTTACAGACAGCAGTTGACAGTTGAGGACACCAAGATGGAGTAACCACAGCACAGATGCTTCCCTGTTCCTCTTTATGAACTTTGAAATCAACAAGATCAAGACACAGCTCTGAGTGGTCAAGATGAAGACACCACTCACTTCCTCCTCCTTCTCTTAATAAAAGGCTGCACATGCCCTTGATTAATGGACTTCAGCAGAGCTTCTCTGCATGCAAGAACCCTGGGATCAGCATATTTACATTTTTTAGCATACGCTTTTATCCAAAGTGACTTACACAATGAGCAATTAAGGGTTAAGGGCCTTGCTCAGGGACCCAAC
Source organism: Trichomycterus rosablanca (assembly GCF_030014385.1). Lineage (NCBI taxonomy): Eukaryota > Metazoa > Chordata > Actinopteri > Siluriformes > Trichomycteridae > Trichomycterus > Trichomycterus rosablanca. Next base: position 20,291,909 of record NC_086002.1, read on the forward strand.
AGTGGCAACTTGGTGGTGGCAGGGCTTGAACCGGCAACCTTCTTTTTACTAGTCCAGTACCTTCCAGCTATCACTGGCCCCTAAGACGACATTTTTACCTAAGACGAATACTTTTACCAATTGCTTGTACGTAAGTTTGAATAAACTTTGTTATGTTTAATCGAATCCTAGTGTCTAATCTTTCCTTGAATTCAGAACACAATACTTGACCAAAGAGGTTTCATAATTGAGGGAGGTAGCACTTTCTTTTCCCATGACAGAACTAAAATCATGGGTTTATTTTATTATAGCCTACAGAGTGGACACAATATCAGGAGCAGTAAAAATATTCATTTGAAGAAGCAAATTTCAACCTTTCTCCAGCAAAGTCTGAACTCTTGATGCAATGCTCCCATACATGTTTATTATTGTGTATAATAAACGAATAACTTATTATTTTAAATTTATTATTGATTGTGTTTGTATTAGTTTGTAAACACGAACGTGCTGACGTCACAACATCGGTGTAAAGTTACCTTTTAGTATAACAGACAAAAACAAGGAAGCAGTTTTAAAAAATCTTCATCCTGTTTTTATTAAGCGTGTGTTTGCGAGTTCATGTAAATGTGAGGAAAACACAAAAGAGAAAAAAGTGTAAAAAAAAAATACCCGGTGTGTACAGGGTGTAAATAACGATGACAGTTCATATACACAAAACATATCAGATAATAAAAACGTTATGGTAAACATTTCTCCATGAAATACAGATTTATAACATTCACATATTACAGTTTTACATTCAGATACTCACAGCGATTATCTCGAAAACACCTTCAAGTTTCCCTCCAAATGATCCCACTTTCACTTTAACCGAACCGTGTTTAATGTCGCCTTCAACTGCTCCTCCAAATCTCTCACTTTATGACTTCAAAATCGCGAGTACAATGGGAATCTACACAAGATTTTTTTTTTTTTTTAAGTTAGACATACAGATTCCGACAGTAATCAAAATTATATTTCTGTTCTGTGTGAATGATAAGATTAAACTGTCTAATGCGTTACTATTAATTTAAAGCACAGAAATACGATCGTGTTAAATTAAAACTATTTGTCTGCATGTGAATGCTGCACTAAAACTATCAGCCACCCAAACTCTGATTCTGTTTCGACTTGTCAGAAAATACCTGCTGTCCTCTCACACAGTCTTCTGTTAAAACTTGTGCACCTCTGATCAAATCTTATGTTTGAACAAGTAAAAATAATTACCAACAATGCAATCTACAGGAAACTAATTGTATCATGGCATTTCCTGCACATTTTAATGCACTATTGCTGATTATTTACTAAACTGAACATATTAGAGAGAAACACATCTAAATGTGTCATAACATTTGTACATGCCACATGTTGTATCTATTTTACCTTCCTGATAAATGTTAAGTTACTGTAATTATATAACAGTTATTGTGTGTTAAATATGTGCAGTAAATACTGTTGGTTACTACAGTGGTAGCCTAGTGGGTAGAGCTTTGCGCTAAGGCCAGCGCGCATATGTCGAGGTATGGGTTGCAGAAATGCTTTTCAAAGACATCGGTTCGAACCCCGCTTTGGGCGATTTTGTACTTCTTCACTTTTAGACTAAATAATCCGAAAGTGCATCGTAACTGACAGTAAAGATCTCTTGATATGTAAATCGCGAATGAACAATTGTACATGTGTTTACAATTGCCGTTTTATCATTTTTATAAAGCGTTTTTATTTAGCTCTATAAAGCGTTTTTATTTACTTTTATAAAGCGTTTTTATTTACTTTTGTAAAGCGTTTTTATTTAGCTTTATAAAGCGTTTTTTTACTTTTGTAAAGCGTTTTTATTTAGCTTTATAAAGCGTTTTTATTTACTTTTATAAAGCGTTTTTATTTAGCTCTATAAAGCGTTTTTATTTACTTTTGTAAAGCGTTTTTATTTAGCTTTATAAAGCGTTTTTTTACTTTTGTAAAGCGTTTTTATTTAGCTTTATAAAGCGTTTTTGTTTACTTTTATAAAGCGTTTTTATTTAGCTCTATAAAGCGTTTTTATTTACTTTTATAAAGCGTTTCCACACTTTAAAATAAATACATTTAACTTAATTAATTCATTTACATTAAAAAAGTGTTATAATAACAAAAAACAACTTTATTTACATGTTAACCTGCTGTAAAGGACAAAAGTAAATGAATAAATTCCATATGAACATCAGACCTGAATGAACAGTCGATTCCAGCCTATTATGCGTGTCTTTTCATTTGCTAAACAGTCAATTCCAGCATATTGTGTTCATCTGATCACTTGTGAATTGCTGGCACATACCCATCTACAGATATTATGGTCTATTCACGCTTATTATGTAAAATAAATACATTAGATTTCAATCCAATTAAGTTACATTAATAGAATTTCTTTTATAATACTACAAAAACATATTCACATGTTTATGTAACCGTTTCTATGATTTAACCTGCTGTAAAGGACAAAAGTGAATAAATAAAAGCATTATGAACATCACACCTGACTGAGTGGTCCATTGTTTGTTTAGTTTATTCATTTACACTTAACATTTTTGTAATAAAAAATTTGACTTGAATATATGCATTATTTAACCTGCTGTAAAGGATAAAAGTGAATTAAGGCCATATAAACATCACACCTGACTGAATGGTCTATTCCAGCTTATTAAGTAAAATAAATAAATTAAATATTAATCCAATTCATTTGCATGAATATAATTTCTTTGATAATTATAATAATAATAATAATAATGAGACATTCACATGTTTATGTATCCTTTATGATTTAACCTGCTGTAAAGGACAAACATAAATAAATAAATTCCTTATGAACATCACATCTGAATGAACAGCCTATTATGTGTGTCTTTTCATTTGCTAAACAGTCAATTCCAGCATATTGTGATCTGATCACTTGTGAATTGCTGGCACATACCCATCTATAGATATTAGCATACATATGGATGGCTGCCTTAAGCTCTTTACTGTAATGGGGGTTACGTTTCTTGTGGGGCATTTAATTTCCACAAAGCTTTATTATATTGTAGTCTGACTTTTGAAGTAAAACAACCATCTCTTAGGCAAACCAGATATCCCTGCCAAGTCTCGAACTTGGAGCTTTCACTCAGAGAGGGAATGTGTTCACCAGTTACACCACAGGGATTTGGTTTTGGTTTGCCATTGAGCAGTTGCTTCATTTTGGAAAAATAAAATAAATAAAATAATAATAAAAAAAAAAACCATAAAGATAGTTATTTAAAAACTTAAGTTATTGCAAGTGCATACAATTTGGGGACAAACCTTAAAATTTAAAAAAATGCCAAATTCAAAAACACTATAATTCCAATTTAAGAAGCAATTATGTATATAATATTTTATAATATAATATAAATAATTTGTATAGACAATAAGTAATTCAAATAGGAAAAAAAAAAAAAAAATCAATTTGTTTAAAATGACTGTGTACAAAATTCTTACCATATAATACTTACTGTATATGAAATATATAGTACTGCATGTATGTATATAACTGTAAAAAAAAGTGTCGTGTTGTGTTTAGATGTACAGGTATAATGAATACAATTAAATAAATCAGTAAATAAAACCAGAAAAAATACAGAAAATATATGTAGTTGTCCGAGTGCAGGATTTCACTGAGTGTCTTTCTTCTTACCATAGCCACGTGCAGACAATGTGGCCTTCCATTCAGCCAGTGACACCGTGGCTGTTTCCTCACAGTACCAGTTCCCATAGTACTGGTGATGTGTAGGCGGTTTCCTCTCTTTCTGGCATTTTTTGCACCTGATAATGTCAGTGTGGCGAACATACTTACGGGTGTGTATGCCAGTCTTCTCTCTCTGCAGCTTCCTTTTGCGGTACCACTGTGTATTGTAAGGAACATCTGGCCCCGGGGTTGCTGACGACATGACCTGAGAGGGTCCAGCTGTAGCCGGATTGACTGCAGCAGGCAGAATATGCTGTAGTCTAGATGGAGCAGCTGGTCCATGGCTGTCCGGACATGGTTCAGGTAAAAGATAAACCTGGCCTTGAGGTTGCAACAGTGGAAGAGAAGCGATGCTTGTGGAGACTGGTGAGCCCTGGAGAGTTGGAGGAAAGTGTTTCTGAGGAGGGGCAGACGATGGTAGGCTGGAGTCAAAGTTTAATCGCTTTTTGGTCTTTGCCATGCCAGCAGTATCTGGAGGGAGAACAAAGACATGAGGGTTACTCATTGACTCGGAGGTGGTGAGACTCTCCTTATGGAGCGTGGCGTGCTGAGTCACAGGACCAGACACTGATGCTTCTGAAGGCGTTATGCCCTGCTGAAGCACACCAGCCTCCTGAGAGCGGCTGCGCCGACAGTACCTACGAAGACACACAAACACATCAGTTAGAATTTCAATAAAGTAATTCCAACAATTCATTACATTTGATAATCGCTTGACTCACCACTCTGACAGTGTGGCCGTATTAACTTCAGGCAGCTGAATGGTGGTCTCCTGCATCACATGCGCATTACTAAGAATGCACTCTCTAATGTGCTTGTAAGCACGATTGATGAGGGTCCATCTTCCAAGCCTTACCCCCTCGACACGCTTCGGGTGTGGAAAATCCATGCAAAGTTTCACAAAAATGGCTTCCACAACCCTGTTGCAGTCTGGCCACTGTGCTGGGCTGTTTGATCCGAGAAAACACCTACAAAGAGAGAGAAAAAATAATAATTATATTTATATATATATATATATATATATATATATATACACATACACTCACACACACAAATATACACACAGTATATAAATATATACAGTTGTGCACATAAACTTACCGTCTTGTTGACTCCACACCTGAAGCTACAATTTTCTTAGTCGCTCTGAAACGCCCCTTGTTCAACGTGACCTGATGACGTGGAGAATACACTGTGCGACCCTTGTCATAGTCACCCAGAGCCTGCCAGAGGGCGATGACATGGTCTGACTCTTCCCGTGACAATGCAAGGCTGTGGTCTTTCAAGCTGACTAAATAGACTGCCAACTCTTGAACTGCCGCATACCCCACAACGTGATCTGGCCCAACAGAGTCCTAAATGAATAAACAAGTAGTTAGACAAAAACAGAAGAATTGCTACAAAGTGCACCTTTTTGAAGCTAATAAAAATGACATGTAGTATAAATAAGAGGAGCATTTAAAATGACCATAGAGCATGTCAGTATAATTCACAAATAAAGAAAATCAGAATATAAAGTCCTACATCGAGACCAGAAGAAGCTGCGGAAGCAGAAGCCAGATCACTGGATGTCGATTCTTGCTTACGTGGATCTGCAGCTAAACAAAGGGGGAGATTGAAAAATTGAAACATAATACATGGCACATTTTATTTTTAATTCATAACATGAGTCTGATGATGCAGTGTTAAATACTTACAGCTGTGAGCAAGTGAGGAGGCAGGCGATTCAGGAGAGATGCTTAATAGAGAAGCTGTGGGAGTCACCTCTACAGCAGCAGAAGGACCAGGGACAGGTGGAGCAGCAGCAGTAGCAGAAAAAGACTGGAGATCAGAGATTGGAGGAGTAGCAGACAAACCTCCTCTGGTGTCACCAGCAGCAGAAGGGGCAACACGTGGTGTTGCAGAAGCAGGTGGAAGTAAGGACACCCCAGATGCATCAAAGGTAGGAACAGTGAAGTCCTCAAAGTCCTGTGTCTCCACAAAGCCCTCGTCCTCAGCCACAGTGACATTCTCAGTCTCAAGTGTTGAGATGGTCAATTTATAGTCCTCCAGAACATTGCCAGTCTGCCCATAGAGGTATTCCAGCCCAATAAGTTCTCCTGTTGAAAAAAAGAAAAAAAATCATCATCTACATCTATAAGTTCTTAACAGGTGTCAAACCTGAATGATCTTGTATTCCCATTACTATATTTAATCCAAGCCTACCTGTATATTTCCTTGGCACTGTATAATCTACCAGGTTCCTCCCCAGCACCTCCTGAGCCAACTGGTTAGCTGCATGTCGAAGAAGACCACTGTAGGAGTGTGGCCCCCCACTTCCTGCTGCTGCCGTGCTCCTGTCTTCATTCCACCGGGCGAGGCCATCCAACAGATACGCCTGGAAAAAGGTGTCACCTGCCAGGGTTCCTGAAACACATAATGAATACTAATTGTGATTCTGGTATTAATTGTTTAAAAAAAATGAAGACTTGTCTCAAATTATGCATGCATTTATAAATTCATACTTACCAGGAATGAACCTGTTCATGTGCAGATGAAAGGACTCCAGTGAAGTGGATCCTCTCGCACACCTGTAGGTTGGCAGCCTGTGCCCACACTTCACTATGGTTCCAGTCTGCATGTACAGCTGTACACCTGGAGGGTCCTGGATGCAGGCGATGTGCTTTCTCTGTGACTTCCAGATCTCAGCCATTCTTGCAGAGTTGATGAGAGGCACGCCAAGGGTGTTGTGTCCCTTCTCACCATCATAGGCCTGAATCAACTCCGTTATGAGTGCCTCGATCTCCCTGCAGCTCCGGGTGGCCCTCTTGCAGTGCAGTGCCATTTCAGACCTGGTGATGTGGCGCATGACGTCTGCCTCTGTGGGACGTATCAGTCTGGCCTCCAGTTCAGAGCGCTTAGCTTCTTTGAGAGCTTGCAGATCACTCTCGTCCCACACGAAAATGCAGTGGCTCAGACGGCTCATGAAGCCAGCATAGAGGGTATGAGAATCGGTGGTGCAGCCAACAGCAATTCTCCTCATAAAGTGCCAGATGTCAAGACGGATCGCCATGTCCCGCCACGCCCAAAACATGTTCCGGAGATGACTTGAGCCACAGCAGTCCCGGTCGACGTACAAAACCTCAGGGGGCGACACGCCAGCATCCTGGTAGCGCTTGACAATGCCTTCAATCATCCTGCCCAAGCCATAGCCCTCGGATGCTGTGAGCACAGACATAACGATCTGACCATGCTCATTTCCGACATTAGTGGCCCAGGATGCTGTGGAGCGACTGTGTCCTGCCATCTTCCTCACAATCTTTTTGGTGGAGTCCATTTTCAGAACTCTGCCAAAGTGGGAGGTGATGGAGGCCTTTATTTCCTCCAATCTGCTCAGGACGTCTTGAGCGTAGACCTGCATCAGCCAGCGATGCTTCGGGACCGGAAGCAACCCTGGTAGCTCTCCCACAGCAACAGGCGCGATCAGTCCAGATGATGCAGCCCTCGTGAATGCTCTGCAGTCAGTGAGAAACTGGATCTGTTTCTGCAGCCAGGCCTCCGAGTGCTGCTCCTCCAGCTGCTTTTGGATCTGACTGCTGCTGTTCCCCAAACCCCTCTGCCGCATCTGGCGCACTACCTGGATGTCGCATCCCAGTCTGGAGGTAAGGAGGCAGGGAAACTGGACGCGATGACCAATGTCTAGCTGAGAGACGATGTTGTGGCTCCAGCTGATGACCTTCCTCTTGCAGCTCTTGCAGGCAAGATATTCTGCTGCCATAAAATATGAGCTGCAGACACCGACCACCTGCCTGATCCTCTGGTGCATTCCAGCAGATGTGAGCTCCTCCTTGCCGCAGTCTGGATGAGGACAAAACAGCTGCACATGCCAAAGCTTCCTCGGCATCCAGAGGAACAAGGCGTGTCCAAAGTACTTGTCCATCTGTGGCATACCACCTGGAGAAAGTGATGGTTGCGGGGGGTACCACCACATCCTGTCCACTCTGGCATGGTCCAGCTCCGGTTGCCTAAAGCGTGACCACTTGAATAGGGCATTGGAGATCCACTTCTGATCTACCAAGGGAAGAGCAGGTTTCCAGCCAGCATAAAGACAAATTCCGCTTTCTAAAATATAGAAACAAAAGTGGGAGAAAGAGAGAAAACGGAAGGTTAAATACTGTTGTAATCGTTCTTGCAAATCTAAATAAAGCTATTAAAAAGTGTACGCACATGTAACCATGTATGGCTGAAATTGTTAACATTAACAATGCATTGAGCCCTTATACAACAGATATGTAATTAAAATCTAAAACTTACGTTCTGATTCCACCTGGTCCGCTACCATCACCAACTCACTGTCAGCAACATGGGTGGTCTCAACCAAAGCAGAGGATGCAGCTGGAACAGCTAACACAAAAAGCAAAAAAAAAAAAAAAAAAGTTTATATGCGTGATATTTAAATAATGACAAACTGTAATTTAATAAAGTTCTCGTCATCACTGCATACTTACAAGGTTTGAACTTGGCCGGGGAAAGAAGCCTCTTCACCCTTTTCTCAACATTTGTCACGCTGCTACTTTTCCCAACCAGCAGTGAACGCAGGGAGGAAACAGGAGAAGGCCTGGAAGTTGTGGAGGGCTGGGCGGTGGCTTGAGAGCTGGTGGAGAGCTGGGCGGCAGCTTTGTAGCTGGTGGAGGGCTGGGCGGCAGCTTTGTAGCTGGTGGAGGGCTGGGCAGCGGGTTGCGTGGCCATGTTCTCCAGCTTGATCCGAACAGCATATCGGCCCTCGGAAAAGTGCTCTATATAGGTCCGGAAAGCCCTCTTGTTTTCGGCATGGTTTCTGGAATCATAGTTTCCACCAGAAGATTCCTTTGTCATGGCAGCAACAAGGTATCCAGCATAGCCAAGAGCATTTTCTGCCACCCACTTGAAGGTCTGTCCACGGAAAACCCCAAACTGAAGCTCATGCTGACCCAAAACATGGATATCGTTCTCTGTATCTCCACCTGACCGCAGGACTGCCTCTTTAGCAGAGTTCCGGACCCTCTCAGGTGAAATAGCACTGGACCATCTCTTCTTTCTATTCTGTTCTTTGACTGCTAAGGCAGCCATGGAGTCACAGAGGTTCAGACTTCCATCAGTCCTCTTCCTAAATTTAGGCTCCATTTTCTATAATGATAATAATAATAATTAAAATTATTGATGTATTTTTTCAAAAAAAAGCCCCAAAAGCAGTACAATAACATTATCAGACCAACCATCTGCTGTAATAAAGCTTATACATGTTAATAATGACAATACTGATAATTTAAGTATTTTTCTATTTTTTAACTTAAGCCCCAAGCAGCACAATAAGACCAATTGTAACATCTTAAACTGCAGTAATAAAGCCCTGAAACAAGCTTATATATGTTAATAATGGCAATTTACCTGAAACATAACTATGGTATTTTAAACCATTATAAAAAAAACTGAAATACAACTATGGTATTTTAAACCATTATAAAAAAAAACCTGAAATATAACTATGGTATTTTAAACCATTATAAAAAACTGAAATATAACTTTGGTATTTTTAACCATTATAAAAAAAACTGAAATACAACTATGGTATTTTAAACCATTATAAAAAAAAACCTGAAATATAACTATGGTATTTTAAACCATTATAAAAAACTGAAATATAACTTTGGTATTTTTAACCATTATAAAAAAAACCCTGAAATATAACTATGGTGTTTTAAACCATTATAAAAAACTGAAATATAACTATGGTATTTTATCGTACAATAACAGGAATGCGTCTTTAAAAATACATTTTCTAACTTGGTGTGAATGAGCTTTTAGAGGAATTACATTACAGACTGTGGATAATACTGTAATTTCCTTTAGAACAAGGCATTAAACCATTTGAAATAACTTTTCTACAGCCTTGTTTTGTTCACATGTCTTTAGTTAATTGTGCACCAAGCAAGCAAGCTTATTTTATTTATTCCCCTATAAAACATCGAGAAGCAAAAGGACATTCAAGAACAGTATCAGTAAATATCGTTAGAAGTAAGTTTAGGCTGACACGAGGTTACATTTCAAGGAATAAACATAAACTGACCTGGCAAATGAACGTTAGCATCAACTTATGAACTCGAACGAACTTTAAAATATGAAATAAATATAAACTTACCGAAGAAGATCAAATGCTTGCAAGGAGAAGTGTGATGAAAAGCGTTTTATTCTCGTGATATCGCAGAAGAAAAGCGTTAGACATCGCACCAAGACGCAAATCTAGTACTGGAGCTGCAGCAATGCGCGTCGCTATTTACCATGGAAACCGTGACGTCATCGAAATCCGTGATAGGCGCAGAAAACATACGTCACTACGTCACGCCTCCTTCGATTCTTGGGGGAAAGATGAGGATCGTGATTGGCCGGTTGTTGGCATTCTTGGGGGAAAGCTGAAACGCGATTGGACCAAGTCCCCAAGAGTCCCCCAAGAATAGCGAGACTCACAGCCGGCACTGAGGGCTACCAACTGAAAGGTTTAGAGTTCGAATCCCAGCTCTGCCATGCAGCCACTGCTGGGTCCTTGAGCAAGGCCCTTAACTCTTAATGCTATTTTGTTTACATTTATAAGCACAAAGTCAAAAGAAACAAAACACACCAAAACACAGAATGAGAGCCTCACAGCACATGCTCCGATTCATTTGCATAGGGTTGCGCAAAGTGCGTAAGGTGCGTCCGTTTTATACGTACGTATAGTTTACACTATTATTTCCACAAAATCACCCCTATTTCTGTATCTGCAAAGCAAAGTATTCAAAAACTTAGAATCTTCCAATGCCTACCAATGTACTGATGTGTGTTAGGATTTTAACAACATATACAACGTGATGGTACCACAGTAAACCCAGCAGAGCAGGAGGGGAGGAGCGAGGTGAGCATGTAAAATGTGAGGGAAGCTGCGTCTGTACAGACATGGTATTTACTTTCTGGTGAAATGGGAGAAATGTGCTGAATGTAGTGAAGAAAAAACTGAAACTAAAGTATCAATCCCATTGATCCGATTCCAATACCAACATTGGTATCGATACTATCAATATTTGGATCGATCCACCCACCACTAGCACACACACAGCACCACCCACACTAAGTAATAGCAGCAACGTGGTTCGTCAGCTGCAAAAACTGCAACCAGGATAATCCAACCAGAACATATTTTGCTATAAATATAGCACAATTATGGCAGAAATCCAACTGACACAGGCCACCACGCTACGTAGAAGCACAACGCTACGCATGATGCCAGGTTAGTCAGTGCCAGGACTCACAACACTGGATCCTTTACTGGGAACCCCTGTAAGCCAACTCACCTGTCTTTAAATACTATAACCCCCTACATCAGTGGTTCTCAAACTTTTTAGACCAAGTACCACCCATTATCAAACCAAAACTTCTAAGTACCACCTTTGTTTCTCAACACAGAACCACATATGGCACACATTAATTAGGTGTATATATATATATATATATATATATATATATTTAAATATATATATATATATATACAGTGTATCACAAAAGTGAGTACACCCCTCACGTTTCTGCAAATATTTCATTATATCTTTTCATGGGACAACACTATAGACATGAAACTTGGATATAATTTAGAGTAGTCAGTGAGCTGCTTGTATAGCAGTGTAGATTTACTGTCTTCTGAAAATAACTCAACACACAGCCATTAATGTCTAAATAGCTGGCAACATAAGTGAGTACACCCCACAGTGAACATGTCCAAATTGTGCCCAAATGTGTCGTTGTCCCTCCCTGGTGTCATGTGTCAAGGTACCAGGTGTAAATGGGGAGCAGGGCTGTTAAATTTGGTGTTTTGGGTACAATTCTCTCATACTGGCCACTGGATATTCAACATGGCACCTCATGGCAAAGAACTCTCTGAGGATGTGAGAAATAGAATTGTTGCTCTCCACAAAGATGGCCTGGGCTATAAGAAGATTGCTAACACCCTGAAACTGAGCTACAGCATGGTGGCCAAGGTAATACAGCGGTTTTCCAGGACAGGTTCCACTCGGAACAGGCTTCGCCAGGGTCGACCAAAGAAGTTGAGTCCACGTGTTCGGCGTCATATCCAGAGGTTGGCTTTAAAAAATAGACACATGAGTGCTGCCAGTATTGCTGCAGAGGTTGAAGACGTGGGAGGTCAGCCTGTCAGTGCTCAGACCATACGCCGCACACTGCATCAACTCGGTCTGCATGGTCGTCATCCCAGAAGGAAGCTGACCCAGAAGGAAGCTGACGCACAAGAAAGCCAGCAAACAGTTTGCTGAAAACAAGCAGTCCAAGAACATGGATTACTGGAATGCCCTGTGGTCTGACGAGACCAAGATAAACTTGTTTGGCTCAGATGGTGTCCAGCATGTGTGGCGGCGCCCTGGTGAGAAGTACCAAGACAACTGTATCTTGCCTACAGTCAAGCATGGTGGTGGTAGCATCATGGTCTTGGGCTGCATGAGTGTTGCTGGCACTGGGGAGCTGCAGTTCATTGAGGGAAACATGAATTCCAACATGTACTGTGACATTCTGAAACAGAGCATGATCCCCTCCCTTCGAAAACTGGGCCTCATGGCAGTTTTCCAGCAGGATAACGACCCCAAACACAACCTCCAAGATGACAACTGCCTTGCTGAGGAAGCTAAAGGTAAAGGTGATGGACTAAACCCAATTGAGCACCTGTGGCGCATACTCAAGTGGAAGGTGGAGGAGTTCAAGGTGTCTAACATCCACCAGCTCCGTGATGTCATCATGGAGGAGTGGAAGAGGATTCCAGTAGCAACCTGTGCAGCTCTGGTGAATTCCATGCCCAGGAGGGTTAAGGCAGTGCCGGATAATAATGGTGGTCACACAAAATATTGACACTTTGGGCACAATTTGGACATGTTCACTGTGGGGTGTACTCACTTATGTTGCCAGCCATTTAGACATTAATGGCTGTGTGTTGAGTTATTTTCAGAAGACAGTAAATCTACACTGCTATACAAGCTGTACACTGACTACTCTAAGTTATATCCAAGTTTCATGTCTATAGTGTTGTCCCATGAAAAGATATAATGAAATATTTGCAGAAATGTGAGGGGTGTACTCACTTTTGTGATACACTGTATATATATATATATATATATATATATATATATGTGTGTGTGTGTGTGTATGTGTTGTATGTGGTAACATATGTGTTTGTTGAAGTAAGAAGGGGGAGTAAGGTATTGTTTGTGTTGTACTTGTTTAAAATTTTTTTTAAATAATCTGTCCAGGTGAACTTAAGCAGTACAATGGGTAAAAGTAAGGGGAAAGTTTGTTGTTATTTTGGAAACTATGGCAAAAAAAATGCTGTTTTACATTTTGCAATGTGGGTAGAGAAGAGAGGGTTTTAAGAAAAAAGGTGGTTTTAGTAAAAGACAACTAAAATAGTTAAAAGTAAGTTAGAATAGAAGGAATGTGCAAGTAGGGAAGAGAGAAGATGGTATAAAGAGAAGTAAAAATGAGAAGAAGGAACAGAGAAAGTGTAGGAACAAACTTAACCAAGTTGTGTGTTAAGTAAAAGTTACAGGTTAAACCTCATCTGGACTCCTGCCCTGCCAGAAGGAGAATGACAAAGAAGAAGAACCAACGGCAGAGGGAGGAGATACAGAAGCCATGGTGTCAGCACACCCAGCATTCTATCCTGAGGTGCCACAGAAGAAACCACTGCCCAAATTTTACCTCCCGTTACCATTCAGAGATCAAAAGGGCTGTTGTCATCACAAGCAACATGTTCTGACCTGTAGTTCTGGAAACAGATGACAAACTCACCAGTGGAGGCAGACAAAACGGGAAAGGTGAATGTGATTCTTCAATTGCTGGAGATGAAGTTTTCTGGTCCAGCAAATGTGATTTTGATTAACAGTCTATGGACTATTGCTGATATCAAGAATGAAATGACACATCTAACCAGCCTGAGGGAAGGTATTCCCAGAATAATCTCAAGAGGATGAGTGACGTAGACTGGGGTATGACGATGATGGAGCGTATAGAGATGTGGTCAGAGGACTTCTGGAAAGAATAAGAACTGTGTTTCCAGTAAAGATAGCAGTTTGCACACTGAATGACAAAGGGACTGTGCAGAATCATCCTGAAAGACTGAAAAAGGTCCACAACAACACTTCCTGAATGAACTGAAACTGAGCATTGTGACGAACACCTGCATCACGTGGGAAAAACTGTCCCTTATTAAGGTGTGTGCGGTACATGCTTAAAAGAAGACAAAAAAGAAAAAAGAAAGCACTGGATACTGCAAGCCCTATCCTGATGCAGGGTGTGGCTAAGCTAACTGAACTAAGCAACAGGAGCAGAGGAAGATGCCTAGTCAAGGAAAATCATCATTCTCTAATGCTATGTGTTATACCTGTGGAAGGACAGGTCACAGTGCAAAACAGTGCAGAGTAAACACACAGAAGCCTGCTGACAACAAGGCCTGTTTCAAGTGTGGATAAACTGGACATTTTGCCAAGAACTGCTCATAAAATAAGTCTGGTTACAACAACTGAGGGCTGGAGTCCAGGGGAGGGCCAACCTGACCAACAGCAGATGAGTAGCCATACACCTACAGACACAAAACTTTATTGCAATTATACAAATATGAGACATACACCTAGGTATTTATAGCTAATAGTGCAGTATAGGGATTTCAGAATTTTTGTAGACTTAGGAGCTACCCACTAAGGTATTCAGAAAACATAGCTTGATGTTTAACTATTAGTGCTACAAGACATACTTATACTGAATGTTTTTCTATTTACATATGTGTATAATAATAGAGAGTCTAAGCATCAGTTCCTAATTTCTGCAATTTGCCCTATAAATCTTATGAGGTGTGGTCTTATGTATGCCCCTGGAATTAAATTGGAAACAATGCTTGGAGGTATTACTATTTCTGTAAATGATCCCTGATCCCTGCTAGAGCTGTAAAAATTTTGCCAAAATTGTCCACTTTACTGTTATGAATAAAAGTTGGTAGCTGATGCTTTGACATAAACATATAATCACTTAGTTGTTTTGGCAAGGGAAAGATTTTAGCTGGTCTGATTAGACTTCAACGTGTTGCATTGTACTGCTTATTTGCATAAAGGACCAGATTAAGTTTTTGAGTGCTCCTGGTTTATTGACCAGTGTACATATAATTTTTTGATGTAGATTTTTTCTGATTGGAAGTCAGTACTGCTTCTTCAGTAAAATTTAAGTGATGCATGGATAATTGTTTTTGACCGTTTTTGAAATAAGTTTGGCCAGTTTTTGTGTTTGGTTTGTTTTGAGTTAATGACTCTAATTCCACTAACCACATCCTTTGACTACACCAAAGTGGAAAGAGATAGGGAAATGATTATTTGGATTTTAACTATGGCTGATGGACATCTTTAGAAACCTACTAATGACCCAAACATTTAATATCACCTTGATTGCAGGGTTTCAATAATGAAATTATCTTACTGTGTGCGTGTTGAGCGCAGGTTAGTGGATCCCGAAATGGCCGCCACCCACAAAATATGTACAGCACTGTCACCAGGTGACATTCACCTCAAATTAATGGAAATACCATTATTTATGAATACAAGAGAAATGTTATGTTAATTTTTAAAAAAGGGGCTGCACTGGTGCAAATCAAACCAAAATTTTATTACAGATAATTCTCCATTCATTGCTAAATGCTAACGTTGTTTCAATTTAAAAAGGTATACTACCCCAGGGGAACCTGATACTTATCCCTGAGTGCAATAAACAGGCAGTAAAGTTTGTTGTTATCCCTGGAGAATCTGTGAACCATCCTCAGTCAGGTATCATAAAAGATAGCAAATGGTTTTTTGCTAAGGTCTTTAACATTCCTGTGCACAAGGAAAGTTAATTTTGAGTTGCATTTAGGTTTAACGGGTTTTTTTGGATGATTAATTTTTTTTTTTTCTCGGGGTAAAACTTTTTGATGCCATAATTTTATTTTTATGTTCTTAGGGCTCTGTTATACAATGTGGCTCACAGACAGAACCTAAAAGCCCATAGTCATATTCAAAGGACACCTGAAGCTGAAAAGTATTTGTTAAGACATACAAAATACATCTGACTTGGGTTTGACTGACTCAAACACTGACTCTGACAAATGGTTGTTCAAGAAAGGTGGAAGATGGTTTTTGTCCTTGTACAATTTCATGGTGATAATTTGATAGCTTGATTTTTGTATAAGCTTCATCTTGTTTTCGCAGGACTTTCTTTTTGTCTTTGTCTGTTACAGAAATGTCTGTATTTATACTATGTGATCTTGAGGGTTACACTTATCTAACCCTGTGCCAAATTATGTTTTTTGTTTATAACTGAAAGGAAAACTTCTCACTTATCAGCTTAACAGTGATGGAATGAATACTACAGTGTACTACCTTAAAATGAACATTATTATCAAATGCTGTAAGGTGCTTAATCCAACCACTTTATTTACTAATTGCAGGAGATGGTGAACCATATGACTGTATTATTCTAATCTTATTTTTTCTAGGGCTGATTAGAATACTGAATTGGAGCTGTTTGTGGATAGATTTGCTTCCACGGATTCTGCAACAGACAGGAAACAAGTGGGCTTAGCTGAAATTTTAGCACATGATACTTTTGTATCATTGTCCCTCCTATTCAATTTCTGCTTCATGCTTTGATAACAGCGTGTAGACTAGCTAAAAGCAAAACTGCCTACATGTTTATGAACTTAACCTTTACATATGGAATTGAACAATTTGGTTGTATTTGATGGGAGAGGTTTTTTTTTGACTAATTTAAATTTGATAACCGCCCACCATTACCTTGTTGCACAAATTGTGGGTGCAATTCTGCTGCCCAAACAGATAGCTGTTTGTAAATTGTGCATATTCTAATGTTTTGTTCCAATTTCACAGGACAGTGCCAGAGTTGACACTGCTGACAAAGCAGCTGCACACCTTCCACTGCTTACTAACGATACTATTTGTTTACAGGTCCAGATCACACCAGACTTTGATTTAACTAACGTTAAATTCTGTGCTTTCCAACATGTTTTCCTAAAAACATACCTTTATAAGCTGGCATTTGAACAGTGAGGAGCTGTGTTAATTTTAATTGTTTAGTCTATTTGTATTTGTTTTATTTTGTCTCTTACTCTGTATTTTTATTTGGTTCTTACTTTTTTAATATAATGTTGTGTTATGTATGCTTATTCGATGTACAGCACTTTGGTCAACGTAAGTTGTTTTAAGAGTGCTTTATAAATAAAATTTACTTACTTACTTACTAGGAGAAAGACGTTTAGAAGGTTCGGACTGTGTGTCTACTGATGTTTGGTGATGTCCAGTGGGCAAACCATGCCTTCCTTAATTATTTTACCGTACTATACCAAATTGACCCATGTGTAGGACCATGTGTCAAAAAGGGGGGAAACACAAACAATCTATGCAAATTTAAAGAAAAAAAAATTGCCAAATGCAACAAAGGCTTCTGAACTGAGACAACATTGTGCCTATCACCCAGCTATTGGCACCGTAAAAAACAAACTAACTAGACTAAATGCTAAAACTAACAAGCAGTGGACAAAGGCCATTTCAATAATTCTAATGCAGATGAGGATGAGATAAACACCAAAACATGGCTTTAGGCCTTTTGAAATTCTATTTGGATGAACCCCCTACACAGACATGGGATCAAATAATTCTGATGGACAATTCTAATTGGACACAGGCAAAAAGATTTAATACTTGGTTGCTGTCACTTCTGTTCTAAATTCTGTTCACAGACAGTTGATGGATGCTTTACCCAAATCAGCTGAGGAACTTCTACATAACCTGAAACCCGGTTACTGAATAGTGGTGAAGGATTTCAGATGAACCGGGTGGAACAAGGAGAAGTAAACAGGACCATTTTAAGTGTTGCTAACTGCTCAGGCTGTGGTGAAAGTTGAAGGAAGAGCTTTGTGGGTTCATTAGGACAGCGGATGATACACAGTCAAACCCGCCAACTGGTTCAACAGCAATTGCAACCTCTAACTGCTATTCAACATCAACTGGATGACATCCTAGCTGGCTAGATCTGTTTTCATTCCTAAATGATTATAACTGCTCTGAGTACTAAAGTAACAGCATGTTGCTGACAATATGGACATATTAATGACGTATTACAGTAAAAGCATTTTTTGCAGCTGTAATAACTTATGTTTATTATGTCTTATTCCTGACATATATGAAAATATTTTACAGAGTAACCCCATGCTTTTCTCAGGCTTTATTTGTTTTATTATTTTGTTCCAGTTGCCCACATCTGGTGGAAGGAGGTTAAGAGGGGCCGGTCTCCGCATATGCGGGGTCTCCACACTGATCTCATTTATGTTTATTTTGGGGCAATACTCACTATCACAAATCAGCATTTGTTTTTTATTTTATTTTCAAGATTTGATTGTCAAAAATGACAAAAAGGGGGGAGTGTTATGGAAGAAATAAGATTTTATGCTTAATATTACTTAAAGTTTAGTAATATGCTGTTTTGTGTCTTAAATCATGTGTTATATTGTGCTGGAGCAGAGACTGGGAGTTTAGAGCACAGAGATAAGCAACTGTTGTTAAGCAATAAAATGTAAAGCAAATGGGGGTAATTGTTAACAGGGTGGGGACTTCAAAGACAAAATATGGGCTTCAAAGCCCACACCCAATGTCATGTGAACAGAGAAGTATAAGAGATAGCAATTGCATCTGTTGGGGGTTCTTGTCCAGAGAGACTGCTGGAGGAACCCATGATCGTGCCATTAAATTCTTCAATCCAACCAACAATAATCTTTGTTTTTATTTATCATCTCACCATATTTTTTCCATGACAAGTACAATTAAAATAACTAAAACTGTACATTAAAAAGGCAGGAATTTGGACTTAAAGTGTAATCTCTGAGTGACTTAATTCATTCTGATCAGCATATGCAATTTGTTGAGGGGCCCAAGATTTGTTTTTTTGCACTGGGGCCCATTAGCTAGTAGTTACACCACTGGTGTTACATCTTAAAATGGTTCATATTATGAGCACCTGTTTTCAGTGGCAGGGTTATGAACAGGTAAAGATCCTCACTTTTGTCAGATAATGTGAACAGACATTTTAAATAACTGGCTAAAAGATGGGTAGCTGTTAACAACTCTATAGGCATTGGCTTGCTTTCTAAAAAGATAATTTAGATTTAATCATTTAATCATAACTTTATGAATGTCTTTATTGGTAAACATGTTCTTGCAATAAAAAATGTGCATAACTGTTCAGATTTTGCTTAGTTATTAGTTAATTTGGTTCTTTAATCGTGATTAATCTTGATTAGAACTTTTAATCGCATGACAGCCCTAATTAGAAGTATATCAGGCAGGTGCTTGTGCACTGTTAAAGTCTTTTGACCTGAAATTAAATGACAGTTGCAGATGTATGTGGCTTAAACTCTCTGTATGTCATTACCATGAAGAGATAAAACACATAGCATAGTACACTTAACATTCTTAAAGGGCCAGACAATATATTTGTAATTCACATTACATGACAGGTGAGACATTAGAAAACAACTTTCTTTTTCTTAGAATAGCCCCCTTTTTAAGGAAAAATAGTTATTGTGTGAATTACAAGGGCAGGAAAAACTACAGCAGATACAAAAGGCGCACCAGGGCCAATGGCAGGGGGGCCTCCACTACATGAACTCAACCACTCACCTCACTGACAAACCACCCCCCCCCCCCGGACCCTCCCCATTGGCTGCACTTGCCAGGTTGTTATTATTGTATTACAATATTTTTGAAAAGTAAAATTAAAATAACTGAAACTGTGCATTAAAAATACCAGAGGCAGGAATTTGAACTTAAAGGGTAACTTCTGATTGAGTACCTTTAATTCATTCTGATCAGCTATCAGCATATGCAATTTGTTGGGGCACTGGGGTCCATGAGCTCCCAGTTACACCACTGGTGTTGCATCTAGAAATGGTTCATATTATGAGTGCCTGTTTTCAGTGTCAGGGTTATGAACAGGAAAAGATCCTCACTTTTACCAGTTAATGTGAACAGACATTTTTAAATAACTGGCTGAAAGATGGATAGCTGTTAACAACTCTATATAGGCATTGGCTGGCTTTCTAAAAATAGATTGAATTAGATTGAATAATTGAATCATAATTTTATGTTTTTATTGGTAAACATGTTTTTGCAATAAAAAAATGTGCATAACTGTTAAAATTTTGCTTAGTTATTAGTTTGCGATTAATTGAGATTACAGTTTTTCTCAATTGCATCTCCCAAAATGAACTAACTGTGTTGATTAAATCATCGAAGTCATCATCGTGTATACTCGATCCTGTTCCAACTCGTTTACTTAAAGATTTACTCCCAGCTATTGTAGAGCCCCTGCTTACATTAATCAATGCATCCCTTAGCCTTGGATATGTACCTAAATTGTTTAAAAGTGCTGTTATTAAACCCCTGATTAAAAAACCTAATCTTGATCAACATGTTTTATCTAATTATAGGCCAATTTCAAACCTTCCTTTTGTCTCAAATATATTAGAAAAAGTCGTTTCCAAACGGCTATGTTCTTATTTGAATGAAAATTGTATTCATGAAAAATTTAAATCAGGATTTAGACCCAACCATAGTACCGAAACCGCATTAATTAGAGTAGTTAACGAGTTGTTAATGTCTTCTGATAATGGATGTGTCTCTTTTCTTGTTCTATTAGATCTTAGTCGATCATAACATTTTACTGGAGAGGCTAGAAAATACAGTAGGTGTTAAAGGACTCGCACTCTCTTGGTTCAAATCATATTTGACTGACCGCTCTCAATTCGTTTATGTAAATAATAAATGCTCGGAAACTACAAAAGTAAAGTATGGTGTTCCACAGGGGTCGGTACTGGGACCGCTATTATTTACACTCTATATGCTTCCACTAGGTGAAATTATTCATAAACATGGCATAAACTTTCACTGCTATGCAGATGACACACAGCTGTATATATCAGCCAAACCAAATGATACTGACACAATCAGTAAGATAGAAGATTGTGTAAACGACATAAAAAACTGGATGTCGTGTAATTTTCTTTTACTTAATTCAGATAAAACTGAGGTTTTACTTGTTGGCTCTAAAGCTGCAAGAGACAAGTTGTCTAACCTGGTGCTAAACTTAAACACGTTCTCTGTTACTCCCAGCCCAGATGTAAAAAACTTAGGTGTCACAATAGATTCAGATCTCTCATTTGATACACACGTTAATAATATTACTAGAGTTGCTTTCTATCATTTGCGTAACATTTCTAAAATAAGAAATATACTATCTGTTAATGACGCCGAAAAACTGATCCATGCGTTTATAACTTCTCGGTTAGATTATTGTAATGCTCTTCTAACAGGATGCTCTGGTAGATCCTTAAACAAACTCCAGTTAGTTCAAAATGCAGCAGCTCGAGTGCTAACTAGAACTAAAAAATTTTACCATATTACTCCTGTTCTATCGTCTCTACACTGGCTGCCAGTTAAATTTCGCATTGATTGCAAAATACTTTTACTAACTTATAAAGCGCTACATGGTCTGTCTCCACAGTATCTGAGTGAGTTTATTAATTACTACAGCCCAGCGCGTCCACTTCGTTCACAAGATGCAGGGTTACTTATAGTTCCTAGAATTAAAAAGATCACGGCTGGTGGAAGAGCGTTTTCTTACAAAGCTCCACAACTTTGGAATAATCTTCCTGCCTCTGTTCGGGATTCGGACACAGTCTCAATGTTTAAGTCTAGACAGAAAACATATTTATTTTCTCAGGCTTTTGATTAGTATAGACAAAGGCGCAGAGCTTGGGGGTTCTTGGTCATAGAAACTTGTGGTGATCAGGGATGTTGGGTTGCTGTCGTCCTGCCTCTCTTGTCCGATCACTCAGGTTTGATGACGGTGGGGAGATGGGCGCTGATGTCCTGTGAAAGCCTTCATGACCTTGTTACCTGCTTGCTCTCCCTTTTAGTTATGCTGTAATAATTAGGGCTGCCGGAGTCTAAAACTCTCTGTAAAACTGTTTGTCAACTAGCATTGTACATTATTAACTACATTCTCTGTTGTTTTACCACGAGGGCATTCTGATGGAAACCTGTTTACCCGCCGAGGTTAAGGATTAAAGTCGAGACTGCCGTGACAACGATGCTGCTCCTGTCAGATGTGACGGGTCTGGAGTAATTGCAACGACAAGAAATCACTACAGACTTTATTGAAGACTAGAGCGGATAACAACTCTATTATTATTTAATTGTTTATTTATCTATTTATTACCAGTTATGACTTTTAGATCATTTAATTCTGTGTTTGTATGATTTGTGTAAATCGTGTATTTATTTAAAGTATCCTCCAGGCCACCCAAGAAGGATGGGCCCTGCTGAGTCTGGTTCCTCTCAAGGTTTCTTCCTGTAATTTTCAGGGAGTTTTTTCCTTGCCACAGTCGCCCTCGGCTTGCTCAACAGGGGTTTTTGTATCTGTTGGTCCTGGATTTTGTAAAGTTGCTTTGAGACAATGTATATTGTAAAAAGCGCTATATAAATAAAGTTGACTTGACTTGACTTGACTTGGTGGACTGACTGGGGACAGAGCGGTGGAGAGAACAGAGTGGCAACACTCCCAGAGGGAACCATTGTAACGGGGGCGGGACAGTTTTCTGCGCAGCTTCCGGGTTGCTGAGCTCTGTGTACTGTAGTTCCAAACATCCCCATTCATTTCCACTACTTATCAAGCATTTTCAGCTGCATGTTGCTTTGTTTTAAAAAAAAAAAACAATGAATTTGATGTCATTAATATACTTAATACTGTTATTGTTTAGCATTTGCTCAACACTAAATGTTACATGTTTATCTTAATTAATAGGTATAACCGAATTTAGCTTAGTCAGCTAAGCTTAATGAATGACACACGAGTCTTTTCACCTAAAATTAGTTGATTAATCAAGAGTCTTGTTACAGAAATGATAATAAAACATTAGAGCCATAATAAATCATGCTACTTTTACTTTCATACTTAAGTACATTTGAAGGTAGATACTTCCGTAGTTTTACTCAAGTGGAAGTAAAGGGTATTTTTACTTTTACTACTACTGTACTTTTACTGGAGTAATAATTTACCTTGGATATCTCTACTTTAACTGAACTGCATGGTTTGTGTACCTTGTCCACCACTTACATTAGACAAAATGAACTTGTGCATATTCATAATGAATTCATTCATGTATTACATTTAGGAATCAATTATTAATCACTCATGAAATAAGACATGAATGAAGCTATTTCATGTACCTGCACCAGGCACGTGCACAAATAGACCCCTAGTGGTGCTCAAGCACCTGCCCTTTTGCCCTGGATGAGAAAAGTGCCCTTTCTGCTGGAGCCCAATTTTTTTCTACATTCATCAATATTTAAAAATAAAAATGACCCTCTCTGTCATTATCAATTCCCCTCAAAAGTGTTTAGATATCTGAGGGGCATTTATTCTGCCCCGATCTGATCCGCGGCGCGCACAAGCTCCCGCCTTGCCCCTCCCTCCTCCTCCTCCGGTTAGCACTCATGCAGTGCTGAGCGCCAGGCCAAACCGCTGCTACACACTTCTCCTCTGACCCGCAGCATCGGACAGACAGGTAATGACAGTGTTTCATACAAAGAGCATCCATGCATAACTCATAGCCTACATACAAATAATTACTTAGAAAAAGTGTGTATAATATTTATTCTTCAGTTGCTAGTAGATAAAATTAATCTGTTTAATAATTATATCTATTAATTAATCTATATGACTAATTATCCATTACTTATTCAGGAAAGTTTAGCTTTACTTAAAGATATTGTCCTACACAGGTTCAGTATTTATATTGTAGAATTAATCATGTCTTTAATAAAATAAAGAAATTAAGCACAAAAGATCCTCTGTACTTTGTATAGTTTATTAAACAATTCAAATTCATTTCAGTCTGTGACTGTGTTTGATATTAAACTTGTGAACTGATGAATCTTGTGTAACGAGTAACTACTGATTCTGTTATGAATGTAAACAAAGTGTAAACATGATGTTAAAATTTTAATAAATCAATAAATAAACAAAAAGATCAACATGTTACCGTAGAAATACTTTTACTCCATTAACTTCCTCTTGAGACTGTAAACCCTCTTGTACAGCTTTTCCTCCATCGAGTTCCGGATTAAGTTTCTGGAATACTTCAAATATACTGTATATTTCAGATTCACAGGATACTCAAGGTTGAGGCCATAGATCAATCTCATTACCAGCATGCATGCCCGGGCTCGGTGTCCACATCTGTTCACAGATATCCCAAGTTGCTAAAGCTCATTTCAGGGAGGTACCCCCGGACCTCGACCCCGACCCCCCAAGCTCAAAAAAATTAAAAAAGGAGCTGCTAACTGAGCTACTAAGCTAACTGTTCGTGTCACAAACACATAAATGTGTACTACATAGTGCACTAGATAGTGTGAAAGATAAAAGATGCATGTTCCCTACATAGTGCACTAGATTGTATATTAGAAAAGAATTTATGTTCCATACTTAGTGCACTAGATAGTGTACTAGATAATAGACATACATAATGCTTAAGGTGGCGTATTAGTTAACGGATTTAGGTTCCCTACACAGTGCACTAAATTGTATATCAGATAACGGATTTATGTTCCCTACATAGTGCACTAGATAGTATTTTAAATATGAATTTATGTTCCCTACGTAGTGCACTAGATAGTGTGAAAGATAATAGATTTACGTTCCCTACATAGTGCACTAGATAGTATTTTAAATATGAATTTATGTTCCCTACGTAGTGCACTAGATAGTGTGAAAGATAATAGATTTACGTTCCCTACATAGTGCACTAGATAGTATTTTAAATATGAATTTATGTTCCCTACGTAGTGCACTAGATAGTGTGAAAGATAATAGATTTATGTTCCCTACATAGTGCACTAGATAGCATTTTAAATATGAATTTATGTTCCCTACGTAGTGCACTAGATAGTGTGAAAGATAAAAGATGTATGTTCCCTACATAGTGCACTAGATTGTATATTAGAAAATAATTTATGTTCCATACTTAGTGCACTAGATAGTGTACTAGATAATAGACATACATAATGCTTTAGATGGCGTATTAGTTAACGGTTTTAGGTTCCCTACATAGTGCACTAAATTGTATATCAGATAACGGATTTATGTTCCCTAAATAGTGCACTAGATATTATTTTAAATATTAATTTATGTTCCCTACGTAGTGCACTAGATAGTGTGAAAGATAATAGATTTACGTTCCCTACATAGTGCACTAGATAGTATTTTAAATATGAATTTATGTTCCCTACGTAGTGCACTAGATATTGTGAAAGATAATAGATTTACGTTCCCTACATAGTGCACTAGATAGTATTTTAAATATGAATTTATGTTCCCTACGTAGTGCACTAGATAGTGTAAAAGATAATAGATTTATGTTCCCTACATAGTGCACTAGATAGCATTTTAAATATGAATTTATGTTCCCTATGTAGTGCACTAGATAGTGTGAAAGATAATATATTTATGTTCCCTACATAGTGCACTAGATAGTATTTTAAATATGAATTTATGTTCCCTACGTAGTGCACTAGATAATAGACTTATGTTTCTTACATAATGCTTCAGGTGGCGTATTAGTTAACGGATTTAGGTTCCCTACATAGTACACTAGACAGTATATTAGACACTTGATTTATGTTCCCTACACAGTGCACTAAATTGTATATCAGATCACGGATTTATGTTCCCTACATAGTGCACTAGACAGTATATTAGACACTTTATTTATGTTCCCTACACAGTGCGCTAGATTGTATATCAGATAACGGATTTAATACGCGATCGGGGAATAAAGTCTGTGTCGCCTGCGTGCGCGTTTGTGTCGCTCTTGGCCGCTCGTTCTAGATTCCAGGAGATTTTATCTGACTTGCGGGCATCAGGGAGCCGCTATGTATATGCAGGAGACTTGGGATGTCTGCGTTCAGTACATGGTTGTCCTCTATTAGAATAGACACGTCTACCAACTTCTTCTCAGCAATGGGATTATGGATCACAAGCACCTTCATGGTTTGGTCCACGTGGAGCTCAGTCTCGTGCTCATGTTAATAAAATCCTTGTGATGTCGCCCTCTTGTGGCATCTTTGGAGAAATGTTAATAAAACAAAGTAATATGATATGGAAATATAAAATCTTGTGACCATGTTAAAAGTGCTTGTGATGTCGCCCTCTTGTGGCACTTTTGGAGAATTGTCAATATCAATATGAAATGATAATACAGTATAAAATCTTGGTAAAAAAAAAGAATCTTTGTGCACATATGGGCTTATTTTATTGTTAAATGTTTATGCTCCATGGTGTTTAACACTCTCTCTGTCCAAATGCATGAGCCGCTTTTAGAGATTGTCATGCCTGATGATCCGCAAAGCAGGACAACGCTGAGGTGGGAAGTGACAAAATGTTTAAGTCATATAAGCGACGTGAGGATTAGTCGAAAAAGATTTTCAGTCGAAAACAAATACTCATCCTGGTAGCAATCTCCATTGACGTGGTGACAATCAAGTCACTTGTTTTGTTGTATATTGTGCAAGTGCCGATTATCACCGGTGGTGAGAATTTTCAGGTTTTTTTGTAACTTTGTGTTAATTTAGCTGAAGTACATTTGGATTGTTTTGTGTTTCCTCATGCCGACACTAGAAATTGTAAAGGAAGTCTAACCCTTGTATTTGTGTGTGTATGTGTCTGTGCCTCCTGCTCAGTGTTTCAGCTAAATTAAATGTACCGTCACTACGTACAGTCAGGTGGCTGTATTTCAGGGTCTGGGCAGGTAAGTAAGGGCGCGCCCATATATATTGCTACACGTAGGAAGCCATCTGTCTAAATACATTAAGTTGTACATGTATTTTTGTTAAGACAGGTAATCCTAGTGTAGCTAGGTTTTGTTTTGTCTTTTGTTTGTTAGGGAATTTGTTATGTTTTATTATTTTCTTTGCTTTAGCACCACCTAAGCCCAGAGCCTCATTTTTTTTTCTTTATTTTGTAAATTTATATTGTATATATTTTATTTATAGATTGTACCATAAATATCTGTTCTGTGAATTGTTTTTCTCATTTTTTCCAGTAAAAAGTCAGTACAATCCAAAGTTTGTGTCTGGGTCTGTTTGCTCTCTGCTACTCTGGTACTTCACAAAAGGTTAATTTTTTTAGATACTGACCCCATCAATACCCCTATACCATCAAAAGGGGTCGTAACGTTATAGTAAAACGAGATCTTGTAACCTATGTTAAAAAAAAAATGCTTGTGATGTCGCCCTCTGGTGGCACTTTTGAAGAATTGTTAATAAAAAGTAATATGATATTGTAAAATTCCCAGATTTTACCAATTCTTCCCTCAGGTCCGTCTCAGGTCCGCAATCTTGGTGACATTCTAGACTCCACTCTTTCTTTTGAATCTCATATAAAAAATGTTGCTAAAACTGCTGATTTTCACCTTAAGAACATCTCTAGACTGCGCTCCTTTCTTTCCTACTCTGTAACTGAAACTCTCATTCATGCACTAATCACTTCCCGACTGGACTATTGTAATGCTGTTTTTCATGGGCTCTCTTCCTCCAGGCTTAAGAGGCTACAGCATGTACAAAATTCAGGGTCCTAACACATACAGGATCATGTGATCACATAACTCCTTCATTTAAACAGCTCCACTGGCTACCCATCCAATACCACATTCAATATAAGGTTCTTTTGTTGGTTTTTAAAGCCTTGCATGGCCAAGCACTTACATATCTCACTGATTTACTTCATCCATACTCACCTACTCGTTCACCTCAGTCATCAGATGAAAACCTACTTGTTGTCCCCCCTTCCAGGCTTCGTTCTATGGGTGACAGAGCTTTTAGTATATCTGGTCCAAAACTCTGGATCTCCATTCCTGAGCAGCTCCGAGCATGTACAACGCTTTCAACTTTTAAAAAGCTTCTATAAACTCACCTTTTTCAGCTCGCTTTTAGATAGTTAGGTTTTAGACTTGTTCTAAATTGCTGTTTTTATGTTTTCTATCCTACTTGTATTTTGTTATACTCTATTGTTACTTTGTCTTATTCTACCTGTATTTTTGCTTATTCTATCTTTTGTATTGTATTTTGTATTTTTGTACAGCGACCTTGGGTACCTTGAAAGGCGTTCACAAATAAAATGTTATTATTATCAATATGAGATCTTTTGACCATGTTAATAAAATTCTTGTGATGTCGCCCTCTTGTGGCACTTTTGGAGAATTTAAGAAAAGTAGTATGATATGTTAATATGAGATCTTATGACCATGTTAAAGCAGCTTTGTGATGTCGCCCTCTTGTGACACTTTTGGAGAATTGTAAGATAAAATAATATGATATGGTAATATGAGATTTTGTGACCATGTTGGAAAAAATTCTTTGAGATGTGTTACGGACAGAGGTAGGGTTGTAGGAAGTGTATTGTGTATGATGTTTCTTTTTTTTCTCCACCCTTCTACTGTGTTGTCTCTGTTTTGAATGACAGGTCACTGGAGTTAAGAGGATCCACTTTAGTCTATGATGTGGCTCCTGGTGATTGATGGAGTGGAAAAAGTTGTTACCATAAAGACTCTTTGTTTTGGCTGAGCGGGAGTCATCTCTTCCCTCCTGCGCCGCCAACCAGACAAACCGCCAAAATTTGTTTGTTGTGTTGTGTATTTTCTCTGGTAGTTGAAAGTTTAACTTATTTATGTCATTTTTTTATTATTATTTTAATTAAACCTAAAAGCAGAGTAGGGGGTGCCGTGTTCTTTTATGAAAGGAAAGGCTCAGATCCCCAATTAACAGTTACTCATTTATTCAATACGATGAATCTCCAACCACCATTGACACACAAGCATCAGGAAAAGTTGAGAAGAGCAGCCCCGAAACTTCCAGGCAGGAGTTTAAATATTCTTAACCACACTCACAGTCCATTTGTCCATTTCTTTGTTTCAGTCCATTACTTCTCGTCACCTCTTCCATGGGCCCGCTGCCAGTTCCAGAGTGCTTCTCCTGTACTTGTTTACGCCATATACGGACTTCCTCTGGTCTGTTGTCAATTCATTATCTTACACAATGTTATCTGACTCCCCTCATCCTATCCTGTACATGCTGACCTAGTACACCAAGTGCCTCTCAGCTGAGAACGGTTTATCATAACAATTTTAATAAAGAAATCACCCAAGTGAAGAGTTGAATTGCCACGGTTGATACCTTTCAAAACCCCAACAGTATTTATGATGGTATGATGGTGATGGTAGCCTTTCAAAACCCCAACAGTATTTATGATGGTATGATGGTGATGGTAGCCTTTCAAAACCCCAACAGGGGTAAAGCCCTGTTTTTTTTATTCATGACGTTTTCTCCTGGTAACAGTAGAGAGAGAGACATTGAATTTTTAAACATTGTATATATATTAGTTTTGGTAGTTTAGTTTTTTTTTCTTACACCAGTTGAAACAATTTTTGTTTGTTATTTTGTGGCTTTAACTTATCCCTGAATATACTTGCTGCTTAAATAAAAATAAAGACATTTAGGCTTGTATTTTCACTTCATTTCTTCTGGAGGAGGGAGGAAGGGGGGTCCCTATGCAGTGGCGTAACTAGGAGCTCATGGGCCCCAGTGCAAAAAAAGTTTTTGGGCCCCCTCAACAAATTTCACACACACACACACACACACACACACACATATATGTATATATGCTGTATGATGTAAACTGATCAGAATTAATTAATTAATAATTAATATATGTAATATTTTTCTTAACGATTTTACTAAACGGAAATATCGTAATATAATAATAACGACCGGACAAGAGCAGCCAATGGGGGGCAGTGCGGTGGGGGGTTTAGTTCATGTCGTGGAGGGCCCCCACCCGCCATGGGCCCCAGTACACCTGTCCCTCCGGTAGTTACGCCCCTGTCCCTATGTCCAGTCTTGGTTTGCTTTTATTTATTTGTTTATTTCTGAGATGGTCACTGCTCTCTTCGAGGTGAAACGAGTCAATGCAGAATCGGTCCACAATCGATTTGATGTATTACACATGATTTTTTCTGTAACTAAAGTTTAATTTTAATTATTTTGCAGTTTTAAACATGTTAAAAAAAGAAATTCAACAGGGCTTCTATGCAACCCTTTACCCTATTACAATGTACTATAATCGCCATAATTGTCAAATTTTTTAATATTGTACAATTAGGTGGGACAAAGAGCCATTAGAGACATGACAATGTAACCCTTAAAATAACCCATACTAGGTGATGAGGCAGTGTGGGAGAATAGAGCAGTGTATGATCTAAAATTAGTCCAAATTAGTAAAATTATTAAAGTAAAATTGGAATAAAACAAACAAAATGCTTTAGAAACCTTTCAGTGCTTGTGAAAGTAGAATTAGATACAAGATAGGGGAAAAAATGTACAACTAAAACACCTGCAGTGGTGTAGGAGTTTTTATTGAAGGTAAATAAAACGTGAGAGTTCAATAGTGTTTAGAAATGTGTAATATATACATGGACAACGCTTGTGTTTGTTTCTAGCTTTTGCAGGTTTGTGTGTGTGTGTGTGTGTGTGTGTGTGAGAGAGAGAGAGAGAGATCCATGTGTTGTTTTAGAAATGTGTCAGTATATGTGAAATTAAAGCTGACACGGGGATGTTCTGTAGATCTTACAGCACAAATGTGTAGAACTAACAGAAATAAATGTCAGTGTATTGTAATATTCTTCTTATTATCTTCATCATTATTCTAAATTTGTATGTTTATTATTTTTTTTTTTTCCATTTGGTCTTTCAGCTACATGACAGTTAAGCACCCTGGACTCGACCTAGTCCTGCTTGGTAGCTGTGTTTTACTTCGCACTAAACAGCCTATTTTTCTAGTAGAAAATGAAGCTCACATCCGCTTATGAATGCATGTGGAAAACACCAAGGTCTGGTTTGCACTTTTCAGCCTGTGTCTACAAGAAGATCGGGTTTCCTCGGCATATTTTTACGTGTAATAAGATGTGAAATGTGCGCTGCGTCGCTTTACGCATCAGGAGCGGTGTGCTGTTTTAGCAGAACACAAGGAAACAGAGCATCGTTAGGTTCCCTTTGCGGGCTTTTACATGAACGAGAGAGCTTATGTTCGGCCGACGTGCACTTTATTACCTCGCATTTTATATCAGGACTTGTATTTTAATCACTATTTGCCATGAGAAAACACAAGTGCGCATGTGTCACGGAAGCACACAGACGCTGCACTGGCCGAGCTGAGTCTACACAGTTCTCATGTGTGCTATAAAGCCCCGCCCCCTCTCGAAAGAGGGAGGAGTCTCTGTACAACAGAGCACAGCGCTTCACTCGCTCTTTCTTAGCGCCGGTTTAGCTCCAACAACGATGGTAGAAGAAGCTCCAGCACCGGCCAGCTCGGCCCCCGCCAAGGCTCCTAAAAAGAAGACCGCGGCCAAACCCAAGAAAGCGGGTCCCAGTGTCGGCGAGCTGATCGTCAAAGCTGTTTCCGCTTCCAAGGAGAGGAGCGGCGTGTCCCTGGCCGCCCTGAAGAAAGCTCTGTCTGCAGGTGGATACGACGTGGAGAAGAACAACTCCCGCGTCAAACTCGCCGTCAAAAGCCTGGTGACCAAGAACATCCTGGTGCAGACCAAGGGCACCGGCGCCTCAGGCTCTTTCAAGCTCAACAAGAAGCAGACCGAGGCGAAGAAGCCCGCGGCCAAAAAAGCCGCCGCTCCTAAAGTGAAAAAGGCCGCAAAGAAACCCGCCGCTGCAAAGAAGCCCAAGAAGGTAACAGCCAAGAAACCCGCCGCTAAGAATTCCCCCAAGAAGGTCAAGAAACCCGCTGCTGCCGCTAAGAAAGCCACCAAGAGCCCCAAGAAGGCAGCCAAGAGTCCTAAAAAAGCCAAGGCAGCCAAACCCAAGACCGCTAAGCCCAAAGCGGCCAAGGCCAAAAAAGCTGCACCCAAGAAGAAGTGAACATGTTCCTGTTTTATTAACTTCGTTTTCTTAAAACGGCTCTTTTAAGAGCCACCTATATCCTCCCATAAAGCGTCGCGTTTCCTAAACACATACATACATATAAGCATGCATGCAAACATACAACTATTCATACATGCAACCATACATACATATTATGTGGAGAGTGTAATAAGCAAGGAGTTAAAAACACTAAGTATGTCTGGTCCTGTTTTATGTGTAATAATGATTTTGTCACACATCCCTTTAAAACTGTCCGTATAAATGTGTATATGTATGTGCACTCACGTATATGAGCTCCTTACATAATGTAATTGTTAGTGTAAATGTTATTGTAACATAATATAATGTAATTGATGTAAAGATAATCTTTTGTGTATCATACATTACACGGGCGGGAGAACGGAGGAGAAGAGAGGGGGGGAGGGGGGGAGGGGGGGGGGGGGCAGTATGTGAGGGGGCGTGTATGTGTTTCCCTGAGACATGACGGCGCGTTTATGATTGACTCAGCTGTGCCTTCGCTCTAAGCCAATAGGAGAGAGCCAGTTTGCCTATATTACACCGTTTCGAGCTCTTTCTCAGTTTACTTCAGTTTTGTTCGACGAACGCATCTGATCATCAAAATGAGTGGACGAGGGAAGACCGGTGGCCAAGCACTTACATATCTCACTGATTTACTTCATCCATACTCACCTACTCGTTCACCTCAGTCATCAGATGAAAACGTACTTGTTGTCCCCCCTTCCAGGCTTCGTTCTATGGGTGACAGAGCTTTTAGTATATCTGGTCCAAAACTCTGGATCTCCATTCCTGAGCATTTGTAATGTGATTGAATTTTGTTAAATAAAATTATTTAAAAAAGGAAGACCGGTGGTAAGGCTAGGGCTAAAGCCAAGACTCGTTCATCCCGTGCCGGCCTTCAGTTCCCCGTGGGTCGTGTTCACAGACTGCTACGTAAGGGTAATTACGCCCACCGTGTGGGAGCTGGTGCTCCTGTCTACTTGGCTGCCGTGCTGGAGTATCTGACCGCTGAGATCCTCGAGTTGGCTGGTAACGCCGCCAGAGATAACAAGAAGTCTCGTATCATCCCTCGTCATCTGCAGTTGGCCGTGCGTAACGACGAGGAGTTGAACAGACTGCTTGGAGGTGTAACCATCGCTCAGGGCGGTGTGCTGCCTAACATCCAGGCTGTTCTGTTACCCAAGAAGACCGAGAAAGCAGCCAAGGCCAAGTAAACTCGCTCTCGTGTTCTAACCAAAAGGCTCTTTTAAGAGCCACCCATTTCCACAGAAGAAGTGCAATTTCCCCAGATAATGTGTAAATAAAACAGATATAATATCGTTTCATAGAATCACACGGCATAAAACTCACATGATTTATGACATGGTAAAACTAATAATTCAATATGTACGATTTATTTTTTCTCTATCTTTACATATGTCTCTATATACATACATTATATGTATACATAAGTGAAGTTTTATATCACTTGCAGAAGCAAAACCAACAATACAGACAATTAAGAGTGGTGCAACAAACGTGTTTGTGTAATACACATGAAACAAAAATAATAATAATGCTAATAATAACTAATAATAAGCAAAATGAACGAAATAATCAATATTATGTTTTTTTAAAATGTATATACTTTAAATGCGATTGTAGGCTGTGTTTTAAAAGCACAAAGAAACAAAGGAAAGTATTATAAATCCCGCCAACAGCATAGAGGAAATATTATGTTTTCTGAAACGAGGCAGCGGCGGAACACCGACCAGTCAGCGACATTTGACGTAAGCACGTTCGTCCAATGAGAAAAGTGCATCATCAAGACGCACAGCGGCTCTGGTACTTAAATAGAGCGTGTTGGGCGGGCTAACATATTCTGTCCTACAGTTGGTGAAGTGCAGAGTTCCAGACGCGATGGCAAGAACCAAGCAGACCGCTCGTAAGTCCACCGGTGGTAAAGCGCCGAGGAAGCAGCTCGCCACTAAGGCTGCCCGCAAGAGCGCCCCGGCTACTGGCGGTGTGAAGAAACCTCACCGTTACAGGCCAGGTACCGTGGCTCTGCGTGAAATCCGCCGTTATCAGAAGTCCACTGAGTTGCTCATCCGCAAGCTGCCCTTCCAGCGCCTGGTTAGAGAGATCGCTCAGGACTTTAAGACCGATCTGCGCTTCCAGAGTTCTGCCGTCATGGCTCTGCAGGAGGCCAGTGAGGCTTACCTGGTCGGTCTGTTCGAGGACACCAACCTGTGCGCCATCCATGCCAAGAGGGTGACCATCATGCCTAAGGACATCCAGCTGGCCCGCCGTATTCGCGGAGAGCGAGCTTAAACAAACCCACTCCATCCAGTTATCCCCAAAGGCTCTTTTAAGAGCCACTTACATGCTTCCACTGAAATGGGCACTTTTCATAACTTTTTTTATTTATTTATTATTGGTGTGTGCGTGTTCCAAGTTATAATTTAGTTATATTTATCAGTTATAAAAATTAGGAAATAGTGTTTGTGTGTGTGTAGAGATGTACTTTACATTATTACAACAATTATAAACACATTTATTCAGAATAATAAAATACTATTCTAGGTACTCAACACAGGGTAATTACAGGCATTTTAGAACTAGATGGTAGTAGTAACTGTAATTATAATGTTATGAAGAACCAATAGATGATTAGTGGAGCGTTTCTTCCATCTCGTGGCCAAAATGTGAAAACACGAACTAAATCTGTGTGTTTATGTGTGTATGTGTGTGTTTTCTTTTATGTATGTATATTTTTATGTATTTTCATGTAATATAAAAATTTTTAGGAGAATTTAGTGGCGTTGGTGTTGCACGGTGTACACAGTCTGTATTTTGTACTGTGTGTGTGTAACCCTAATCTTTGTCCTCTGAGTCCCGCAGCGCCGACTCCCATTTCTGACGGGTTTTTGTCTCCGTTCGCAGGTTCTCCGGCTGGTACTCACACTCAGGCTGGAACTCATTGTTCTCGCTACCTGATCTGAAGGCATGAGGACCCAGGTGTGGTTCATCAGCTCCAGGTGCACCTTGTGTTCCTAGGCAGCACAGATGATATCTGTTGAGTCCAATTTAAGCCCAACCTCCTTCTAACCCTAATTAGGATAACCCCAAGTTATTTCTAACCTAAACTATGATAACCCCAACATGTATCTAACCCAAACTAATATAACCCCAACATGTATCTAACCCAAATTAGGTTACTTAATTTACTTTCACGAAAACAGGTGAGCATAAAAAGTGTAGGTTTTCACATTAACAATACACAAAATCTTATTTCTATAACTTTTGGAACTTAATGACTTCATTTGCTGTTTTTCAGTTCTTTGAAGCAGTCAAGAGCAACTTTGTGATTTCCAGAAAGTACATAAAGCACTATAAAAAGACCTTGTTGCTTTTGTATTTGAGCTAGCAAAGCTTCACACCTGAATGTTGTGCATTGTTCACATTCTTGTATTTCTCTCTGTGTTTAGTACCGTAATGGGGATTTAAATTGTAAACCCTAAACAGCTTTACTTCTGACTTCAGTAAATAAATAGACGCCCGTGTCTTGTTAAGAAATCACAGTTTCTATCTTTTGCACTTACAGCTCTGTTTGCGAACACATTACGGTGAAGCTGGATACACTCGCACACACCTAAATCATAAACTGAGAGGGAAATAAAAAAAAACCCAGTCCACCACCCCCCATAAAAAATAAAAATAAATAAATTCATTAATTAATTTGAGTTCACACACACTGACTTATTTCTAAAACAACACATGGCTCCTACACTTACACAACAGATTCAAGTCTATTTTAAGTTTTTTATCTGATACATCTCACTTATTAAGATGCACTTTTTTAAATAATTCTTTTTAAAACTCAGAAATGGTTTTAACACAGCTAACACTGAAACATAAAATGTCTTCTTTCACTTATTTGGATTTTATTGATACACAGCTAAGATCACTTTCACTTTAATCAAGATGTGTCTGACTTTGAAATATGTTTATGAAACGTTATGCTTTAGCAGAATATGACTTATAACGTCCCATTTCTCACAATACAGTGAAATATACAAACACATTTTTAACACAGATGTCACTTATAAAGACTTGCATCAGTGTTGTTCAGCACAGACAAATCCAAACACTGCTTTACATATTTTGTATGTATTTATTTGTTTAATGTATTCATTGTTTATGTATTTATTTAGTTATTCACTCATTCATGACCCTAACACCCACTTTAACAAAACATCTATGGCTCTAGCAGTCCAGGTGACACATATCCAGGGCCTGCTGTAGCATAGTGGTTAAGGTACTAGGCCAGTGACCAGAGGGTCACTGGTTCAAGCCCCACCACTGCTACGTTATCACTGTTGGGCCCTTGAGCAAGGCTCTTAACCCTCAACTGCTCAGACTGTATACTGTAATGTAAGTCGCTTTGGATAAAGGCGTCTTCTAAATGCTGATAATTTCCACCTATTTTACTTTTTTTTTTAAACTCTCTCTCTCTCACACACACACACACACACCTGCAAAAGCTAGCAACAAACACTGGCGTTGTCCATTTATATGTTACACATTCCAACACAATTTTACCATCATGTTTTATTTACCCTACACCTCCTCCTACACTGCTGCAGGTGTTTTAGATCTTTGTTTTTATCATAACGTGTCTCTAATGCTACTTTCACAAGCACTGAAAGGTTTCTAAAGCTTTGTGTTTAAAATTCAATATTCACTACAACTGTACTGATATGAATTAATATGAGTTGTTGATCATACACTGCTGTATTCTCCCACACTGTCTTTCCGTATTCCTAATATGTTTTTTTTTTGGGCTACATTGTCATGTCTCTAATGGCAATTTGTCCCACCTAATTGTACAATATTAAAAAATGCGACAAACATGGCGATTATACAGTAGTACATTGTAATAGGGTTCAGGGTTGTTTCTTTGTTTGTCTTTCTTTCTTTTGGCACAACATGTTTAGAAAAAAAAATTCTTAACATTGAACATTAGTTACAGAAAAATATGTCATGTGGAATACATCACATCGATTGTGGACCGATTTACTGTGGGGGAAAAACAGTGGAGGTACTAAGTTATGCGCTTTACATGAGGCCCAGAGCCGTAGATAGAGAGAGTTGCGACACTCCTTGATCTCGCCGCTACGCGGTCACGTGGTTCATGTAACCCTCAATAGTTCCAAACAAACCCGGCGCTGTCATGTTCTCAAATGGGACAGTCAGCAGTAAATGAAATATTAAACGGCAAATAATAAACATTTGTACAATTTCTGGGTATTTTCAACTGCGTTTACATTTACTGCATCTTACTGCAACCATAAAGTGGAAGATTGATGTTTATAATGATTTGTTAATAGGTCGTTCTTGTTAACACACAGTACATTATATTAGCATACATTACATAATGCGATATCATTAAGTAGTAGAGACAATATACAGTATAGACATTAAAGTTTTTTATGTTTTGTTTTTTGCATAAACTAATCTCCCTTCACTTTCCTGAGGATTCATAATAATAATCATTTTGGCTAAACACTAAGTCATGTGCTGGATTCATAAGGTTTACCTGCACTGAATGAACAGATTGATAAACACATTACCGTACCAAAAACATTATAGTGCAGGTACATGAAAAAGCATTCATTCATCTCTTATTTCATGAGTGATTAATAATTGATTCCTACATGTAATACATTAATGAATTCATTATGAATATATGCACTAGTTCATTTTGTCTAATGTAAGTGGTGGACAAGGTACACAAACCATGTAGTTGAGTTAAAGTAGAGATATCCAAGGTAACATATTACTCCAGTAAAAGTAGTAGTAAAAGTAAAAATACTCTTTACCTCCACTAAAGTACTAAACTAAATTTACCTTCAAATGTACTTAAGTATGAAAGTAAAAGTATAATGATTTATTGTGGTTCTAATGTTTTATGATCATTTCTGTAACAAGACTCTTGATTAATCAACTCATTTTAGGTGAAAAGACTCGTGTGTCATTAATTAAGCTTAACTGACTAAGCTAAATTGGGTTATACCTATTAATTAAGATAAACATGTAACATTTAGTGCTGAGCAAATGCTAAACAATAACAGTATTAAGTATATTAATGACATTAAATTCATAATTTTTTTAAAACAAAGCAACAAACAGCTAAAAATGTTTGATAAGTAGTGGAAATGAATGGGGCTCTATGGGATGTTTGGAACTATACAGAGCTCCACAACCCGGAAGCTGCGCAGAAAAAATGTCCCGCCCCCTTTCCAACGGTTCCCTATGGGAGTGTCGCCACTCTGTTCTCTCTACCGCTCTGATGAGGCCTACTCCGAGCAGCTGCGGTCACAGTGGGCGGTCGCTGCTTAACTCCGCCCCATTGTCTTCAACTAGGTCCGGTAGAGAGAAATAACAGGCTCGCTGTGAACGCTCGTCCTGCATTGACTCGCATCATCTCGACGAGAGTAGTAAAGATGTCCGGAAGAGGAAAAGGCGGCAAAGGTCTTGGAAAAGGAGGCGCTAAGCGTCACCGCAAAGTTCTCCGTGATAACATCCAAGGTATTACTAAACCCGCCATCCGCCGTTTGGCTCGCCGTGGCGGTGTGAAGCGTATTTCCGGCTTGATCTACGAGGAGACCCGCGGTGTGCTCAAGGTTTTCCTTGAGAACGTCATCCGTGATGCCGTCACCTACACCGAGCACGCCAAGAGAAAGACCGTCACCGCAATGGACGTGGTGTACGCTCTGAAACGCCAGGGACGCACCCTGTACGGATTCGGGGGTTAAACGTTCAGACCTCCATGCTAACACAACGGCTCTTTTAAGAGCCACACATATTTTCTACAAAAGATAAAGTTCTCCTTTTTTATTATTAATATTGTTATTAGTAGTAATACGTTCACTGATGCGTAGATTTGCAAATCACTTGTTTAGCCCCAAAAGCTTGAAAGCATCATTATAAGTAAAAAATAATAACACATTTACTGATGCATTTTTTTGTGTAGCCATAAAAACCTGGCGTTATCATTAATAGTTTTAGTATTACGTTTACTATCCGATCTTGTTTAGCTTTCATACGGCGTGTTTGCAGACTACCAATGTACAGCCATACTGTAGATTACACTACAATCATTAACACGATCTCTGTGTAAAATACAGTAAAACATTGTGCCCAAATGCCTCGCTTAAAAAACAAACAGAAAAATATCTATCTATCCTATCTATATATTTATATATAAAATTTAATAAAATATTGCTATTGAATCTTTTAAATTCGGTTTTAAAACA
This sequence comes from Trichomycterus rosablanca, assembly GCF_030014385.1. Lineage (NCBI taxonomy): Eukaryota > Metazoa > Chordata > Actinopteri > Siluriformes > Trichomycteridae > Trichomycterus > Trichomycterus rosablanca. The sequence continues at coordinate 20,331,094 of NC_086002.1, forward strand.
TGTATCGACCTCAGATTAAGCGGGAACAGACAACAAAGAACAGATTCTAGTGAATGGGGCAGAAGGGGGCGTGGAACGGTATGTTGTCTGTCCAATAGAAACCCAGGACCTTGGACCAATCAGAGTTACGTGTTCCATCTTGGCTTACTCAGCATGCAGGGTTAATAAAGCGGGCGTGTAAAGCATCTACATACACTTGCAGTTTGCTCTAGAGGAAACAGCAGCATCATGCCTGAACCAGCGAAGGCCGCGCCCAAGAAGGGCTCCAAGAAAACCGTCCCCAAGACCGCCGGCAAAGGAGGTAAGAAGCGCAGAAAGTCCAGGAAGGAGAGCTACGCTATCTACGTGTACAAGGTCCTGAAACAGGTCCACCCTGATACCGGGATCTCCTCCAAGGCTATGGGCATCATGAACTCCTTCGTCAACGACATTTTCGAGCGTATCGCTGGTGAGTCCTCTCGTCTGGCTCACTACAACAAGCGCTCCACCATTACCTCCAGGGAGATCCAGACCGCCGTGCGCCTGCTGCTTCCCGGTGAGCTGGCCAAGCACGCCGTGTCCGAGGGTACCAAGGCCGTCACCAAGTACACCAGCTCCAAGTAAAGCGCCTTAGTCGCTCTGGCAAACCAACGGTTCTTTTAAGAGCCACCCATCTTATCTAGTTAAGAGAATTTTCTTTTTTTAAATATTAGATCTGAATATGTTATACCACCTTTATCTAGATAGTTTCCCATGTTTGTAATACTTGACTCTTTGTCTTTTATTTTTTAATTAATATATTACTGTTTTTGGGCCCTGACTGCCACGGAGCGAGCGTTAGCCAGAAACATTATAGTGCAGGTACATGAGAGCTTCATTCATCTCTTATTTCATGAGTGATTAATAATTGATTCCTAAATGTAATACATGAATGAATTCATTATGAATATGCACAAGTTCATTTTGTCTAATGTAAGTGGTGGACAAGGTACACAAACCATGTAGTTAAAGTAGAGATATCCAAGGTAAAATATTACTCCAGTAATAGTAAAAATACTCTTTACCTCCACTTGAGTAAAAGTACTAAAGTATTTACCTTCAAATGTACTTAAGTATGAAAGTAAAAGTAGCATGATTTATTATGGCTCTAATGTTTCATGATCATTTCTGTAACAAGACTCTTAATTAATCAACTTTTAGGTGAAAAGACTCGAGTGTCATTCATTAATCTGACACTAATGTTTATTAAAATTATCATAAGAACAAAACACTGATTGGTGCGATCGCTTCACGTTTCCTTTATTTTGACAATGTTATATTTTTATTCACACATAAACCAAAAGGAATCAAAGATTGTTCAGAATGTAGTGGAGAAAAAAGTAAAACATTTCACCACCAAATGTGGTGGAGTTAAAGTAAAAACTCACCCAACTAGTTACATTTACTTAGTTACTGTCCACCACTGCTAATGTATGCCTTAATGCAGGAGCAATATATTAATTATTTTAGTAATTAAGGTACAAGTGTCATCAGTTATTCATGAGATTCATACAGGTCATCAGGATGACCATCACAAATATTACCTCATGTCATGTTTGTGGTGCTTAAACTGAAAAGTGGTGCTTAAATATTTCTTATTTAATTTTATGATCTGCTGCGGATTAAATAACTAAAGATTTGTTATGAAATCACTGAAAATGTTTGCTAAGTAGTGGAAATGAATGTGGCTCTATGGGATGAAAATGTACAACGGTTCCCTATGGGAGTGTCGCCACTCTGTTCTCTCTACCGCTCTGGATTCACTTAAAACATCGTCCCGTTATTATTGTTAGGATTTAAGTTTTGATTAAGCTGACAGTGTAATGGTCAACTATTATCATTAAACAACATTAAGTGGCTCCATTTATATGCATTCTGACATAGAGCAAGCGTTGTTCAATTGTTTTATTTAGACACAATGCCGCGCAGCTTATACTGATGGCTTTTAGTCTTTACGTATCATTTGCAGATATTAAACTATCTGTTTTGTTGTGCCTCATGTGTAACAAATTGTCATTGGACTATATGTCCATGTTTAGTGATGATGCTGATAATGTCATAATAAGAGAAGAAGAAGAGCAAGAATAAAATAATCACAGGATTGCTGGCCTAAAACAAGAACAAATACAACAGCAGAGAAAAAAAACCCCACTACTACTAATATAAAGTACTACTATATGTATGTAATATATATATATATATGTTTCAGGCTTCTTGTTGAGAAGTACCAAGACAACCGTATCTTGCCTACAGTCAAGATACGGTTGTCTTGGTACTTCTCACCAGGGCGCCGCCACACATGCTGGACACCATCTGAGCCAAACAAGTTCATATTGGTCTTGTCAGACCACAGGGCATTCCAGTAATCCATGTTCTTGGACTGTTTTCTGGCTTTCTTGTGCGTCAGCTTCCTTCTGGGATGACGACCATGCAGACCGAGTTGATGCAGTGTGCGGCGTATGGTCTGAGCACTGACAGGCTGACCTCCCACGTCTTCAACCTCTGCAGCAATGCTGGCAGCACTCATGTGTCTATTTTTTAAAGCCAACCTCTGGATATGACGCCGAACACGTGGACTCAACTTCTTTGGTCGACCTTGGCGAAGCCTGTTCCGAGTGGAACATGTCCTGGAAAACCGCTGTATGACCTTGGCCACCATGCTGTAGCTCAGTTTCAGGGTGTTAGCAATCTTCTTATAGCCCAGGCCATCTTTGTGGAGAGCAACAATTCTATTTCTCACATCCTCAGAGAGTTCTTTGCCATGAGGTGCCATGTTGAGAAAATTGTACCCAAAACACCAAATTTAACAGCCCTGCTCCCCATTTACACCTGGGACCTTGACACATGACACCAGGGAGGGACAACGACACATTTGGGCACAATTTGGACATGTTTACTGTGGGGTGTACTCACTTATGTTGCCAGCTATTTAGACATTAATGGCTGTGTGTTGAGTTATTTTCAGAAGACAGTAAATCTACACGGCTATACAAGTTGTACACTGACTACTCTAAGTTATATCCAAGTTTTATTTCTATAGTGTTGTCCCATGAAAAGATATAATGAAATATTTGCAGAAATGTGAGGGGTGTACTCACTTTTGTGATACACTGTATATATATAAATTATGAATAACCATACAACAATAAAAAAAAATCTTTATCTCTATATCTGTTTTTTCTCTTTCTATTTTATTCAAAGAGCTTAATTAGTGTGACTGTTGTAGTACTTACAGTATTGCTAAAGCATTGAAAAGACAGAATATGAATGTATATTAAATTTTGGATGTTTATTAGCCGAGAATGAGCCGAAAGAAAGTCGAATGTCCAATATAAAACTAACTTTACCACTGTCCTAACACCTACTTATTTAACGAATGCTTACACAGATGAAAGTAGGCTACATACTACAAAAACTATTTTATAATAATTTTAAGATTAAATGTATTTATTTAAAGAAAGATTAAAATGAAACCTCTGATCAAGCGCCAACTTCAGCTAACGCGTTATGGAGCGTCATAAAACAGAAAAACGTAGAAAACATTTCATCTGCACTTATTACAGAGAAATAAATCCATTAACGTCTTTTAATATATTGAGGAATCATGTCAAACTATTTTTTATAAACACATATTAATGTTCCTCACAACCTACAAACCTTGTTTTATAGTTACTGCTTTTATTTTTGTATTATTTATATTATTTATAGTTAAGATCAATTAATCCATAACAAGTGCATATAAGGGATAAATCAATTAAACTCAGATGTAATTTAATATAATAAAGTCAAACTATTTTTAATATAGGAGTCGGGCCTGGTTAGTACTTGGATGGGAGACCGCCTGGGAATACCAGGTGCTGGAAGCTTTTATCTACACACACACACACCGTCACTCCAAACCTCCTGTTACACACTGACCCAGCGACTTTTTCTTCATCAAAGCTACACAATGACACAAAGATCAGCTCAAACTTTCATTCTTACTACAGTAAAACACATTCAACTGACTTTTAAAGTGAAGTTCAAAATGTTGTACATCGTCTCCATCTAGTGCTGCTAGAAATAAATTACAGCTTGTTGCTTGGGTACAGATTTTATAATATATAAAAATTAAAGAGTGTTTATGGCTCTTCTGTCCCAAGTGTTTTTGTAACGTGTTGAAGACCTGCAATGGCGACTGTTTTTGGTATACAGGAAAGAAAAGGCCGAAAGTAGGTGAAAAAGTGCTATATGGCAACCCAGCACTGTATAAATAAAATGTTATACTGTTTATAAGCATGAAGTAAACATTAGCAAGTCATGTGACTCGTGTGTTCACTCATGTGTAAGAGCTATGCGCGTGTCTCTGTGGCGCAATCGGTTAGCGCGTTCGGCTGTTAACCGAAAGGTTGGTGGTTCGAGTCCACCCAGGGACGAGTGTCTTTTATTGCACAACCTGCCTGTTGATCAAACGGATATGAGACACAACAATGTGTAGTCCCACAGAATAGTGCAAATAAGTAACTGAAAACATCCAGTAAACAACAGTCCTACAAGCACAAATATCCACCTGATATGTCACCAGAGACCGGCTGTTCTGGTTTCTGTAGATGTTAAATGAAGATACTCGCCCAACGTGGGGCTCGAACCCACGACCCTGAGATTAAGAACATCATGACCAGATTAAGAACTAATTCACAGTTTACAAACAAACACAATTCAGAATAAGTAACAGAAACAGACACAGACTTACTGTCGCCTTTAAACTACTACACAATTACTGAACCCGCTCCATTATGCTTTACACCTCAGTGTATATTATCTGGAAACAGATGCTCTTCATATATAAATATGTTTTACATTTGCTTGTAAATTAAAACATCAATTCAGGTTGTTTTTAGTAAAAATATTAACAGTAGCTCAACATGATTTAATGAGTGAAAACTTGATGTTTGGAGCCCCTCTGGTGTGCAGGCTGGTACTGTGTATCAGCACTACTTACTGTGTGCAGGACCTGAGTCGTATCTGCTCCACTCACTGGTTGGTGACATTAAACTCAGTCAAGAACTTTAAGAAATATATAGTTTAGATGGTTCACACATATAAGAACCCACAAAACCTCTTAGATGTGTATTAAGAAAGTCTGTTTCAGCTGTTGAATTGGGTCAGTGTAGAATTATGTACAAGGATCTAAAGAGAGTATAGATGTACTGGCCGGTTAGCTCAGTTGATTAGAGCGTGGTGCTAATAACTCCAAGGTCGTGGGTTCGATCCCCGTACGGGCCACACCCACTTTTGGACTTAAACTAATAAACAAGTGATCCTTCTCTAACTAGCAGGTCCTATTAACCTGGACTTCAAACATTGTCTCTGACACTGTGAGATATTTTTACTGCCCCTCTCATTCAGGTCAGAAACATGCCATTATTACAATTTACCAAACTTAATGACCCTTCTGTAAATGGTTTAATGTGCACACTGCTGCTACTGGCTTGTTTTTCTTTTCTACAATGTAAGTTCAGACCTTCAGGTTCATGTTATTTGAGATCTCTACATAGATTTCTTCCTCATGAACAGAAAGACGCAGTTCAGTTTGAGAAGCGCACAGCGGGAGAGCGAGTGAGTCTGCGCGTTCAAATGAATCAAACGAGTCGATTCCTTAATCCGGTTCTTTAAGTCAAACGACAGGAACAAATTCGAAAGAGTCGATTCACTAATTTGATTGTACTCAGCAATGAGCACAATTCTTTTTGATGAAGTCAACGTTTTATATGTTATACACAATACTTAAAATAGTCGGATCACTATCGTTAGCTGTCATTTAAAAATACAGAGAGAAACCATCTCATCTAACAAAATAGAATAAAATAATGTATAACAGTTTAATGATGCACCATACATACAGTGAAGCAAAAATAACATTCAAAGCTCAACAACATAAAAATACATCAAATCACCTAAATATTACCTAAATAACACATACAGCAAAAACATGTGAACGTGGAAGCATGTGTGTGTGTGTGCATGCTTATGAATACAGTTGAGTACAGTTCTATTATGAATATTAATAGAATAGATACGTATAGATACATGAAGTGATATAAACACACATTAACTCCTCGGCAATGGAGAGATACAGATGTGCTAGTGGAGATTTATTATTGCTGAGCTGCTGTTCAACTCCAGTCCAGTTGGTGACGCTGGTGCGTCCTAAGTTATTCTGCCATCCGCCATTAATCATCATAAGAACAAGAAGCTGCTGTGTTTGTACTGTAGATCCTCATCTGTAAGTAAAATATGTATTTAATTATAACCCTTATATTTCATTATAACTACATTCTAATTCCTGATGAAACTAGAGTTCATAATAAAACATCACTGTGAGGATTTGAGATTTAACTCCACTTTCATTTAAACACACAAACTATTAGCTGCTCCGCTACCTGTTAGCATCACACATGATTCAGTACTGATGAACCGATTCATTTGAACCGATCCATCTAAATGAATGAATTGAGAGGAACTGATTGAGTTTCTTCATGATTAAATCTCACATTTTTATATAAACACGTGATATTTTTAAACTTTGTTTATAGTTGAACTTTGTTTATACTGGAACTGTGTTTACAGGTGAACTTTGTTTACAGGTGAACTTTGTTTACTGTTGAACTTTGTTTACAGTTGAACCTTGTTTACAGTTGAACTTTGTTTACAGTTGAACTTTGTTTACAGTTGAACTTTGTTTACAGGTGAACTTTGTTTACAGGTGAACTTTGTTTACTGTTGAACTTTGTTTACAGTTGAACCTTGTTTACAGTTGAACTTTGTTTACAGGTGAACTTTGTTTACAGTTGAACTTTGTTTACAGGTGGTTTTGTAGACTTTTGTAGTCACAGTCAGCTGAAAAGTGTAAGCGAGCGTCTTTAATTGTGTACTTAATTATCACTGCGCCATCTACACTAAATGTTTTACTACGCGTCTAAACCATGTATTACGGTACCTGGGGGGTATTCCAGAAAGCAGGTTAAGTGATTAAACCGGGTAAGTTAACTCAGAATTAAGGAAAACTCGGGGTTTTCCGTTCCAGAAACCGAGATTAAAGAGAGCCTGTGTCAGTTACTATAGCAACTTACGCTCTGAAGCTAACCTGCTCGCTGGCAGGTTAACTTAAACCTAACCCGGGGTTACTCGCACTTTCCTCATGTAAACCCGGCGTGTTCTTTACTCCAGGATCCAGTGGATCCCGACGCGCTAATTATTCGAAGAGATCTTAGTCAGGAACGAGTCACTAAACTTAGTTTAGTCATTTCCGGATGGATTTATTCGCAAACCTTTCCGTTTTTGTCACAGTCAGTCAATTCGGGGAGAGTGGGGACAGTTGCCACAAGGGGCAGCTGCAACATTATTAATCACAATAATCACAATATTAATAAAAAGGCTTGTTATAACATTAATTATAACATTATGGATGGAATGTTATATATATATATACAGTGTATATAACATTAAAACATTTTCATGATCTGCACATGCAACCATTTATCACCACTCCATTGAGAATGCCTGTTTATAGTTAACCGTGAACGCGCTTCTGCCGGGTTTAATCTACTCAGAATTGAGTAATCTAACCCTGAACCGCTTTACTGGAACAGAAAACTCCGGCTATGACACGGTGAGATAAGTCAACTCGGAGTTCAGGTTTAAGTTAGAAGTTTGTTAAACCCGCTTTCTGGAATACCCCCCAGGTACCGTAATACATGGTTTAGACACACAGTAAAACATTTAGTGTAGATGGCGCAGTGATAATTAAGTACACAATTAAAGACGCTCGCTTACACTTTTCAGCTGACTGTGACTACAAAAGTCTACAAAACCACCTGTAAACAAAGTTAAACTAAGTTCTACTATAAACAAAGTTCCAGTATAAACAAAGTTCACCTGTAAACAAAGTTCAACTGTAAACAAAGTTCAACTGTAAACAAAGTTCAACTATAAACAAAGTTCAACTGTAAACAAAGTTCAACTGTAAACAAAGTTCAACTATAAACAAAGTTTAAAAATATCACGTGTTTATATAAAAATGTGAGATTTAATCATGAAGAAACTCGGTTCTAATCAATCGATTCATTTTGGTAAATCGGTTCAAATGAATCGGTTCATCAGTACTGAATCATGTGTGATGCTAACAGTTAGCGGAGCAGCTAATAGTTTGTGTGTTTAAATAAAAGTGGAGTTAAAGCTCCTCAAATCCTCACAGTGATGTTTTATTATGAACTCTAGTTTTATTATGAATTAGAATGTAGTTATAATGAAATATAAGGGTTATAATTAAATACATATTTTACTTACAGATGAGGATCTACAGTACAAACACAGCAGCTTCTTGTTCTTCTTATGATGGTTAATGCTTAGCAGCTTAAGCATTAATAAATCTCCACTAGCACATCTGTATCTCTCTATTGCCGAGGAGTTAATGTGTGTTTATATCACTTCTTGTATCTATACGTATCTATTCTATTAATATTCATAAGCATGCACACACACACACACACACATACACACACACACACATACACATGCTTTCACGTTCACATGTTTTTGCTGTATGTGTTATGTAGGTAATATTTAGGTGATTTGATGTATTTTTATGTTGTTGAGCTTTGAATGTTATTTTTGCTTCACTGTATGTATGGTGCATCATTAAACTGTTATACATTATTTTATTCTATTTTGTTAGATGAGATGGTTTGTTTTTGTATTTTTAAAGGACAGCTAACGATAGTGATCCGACTCTTTTAAGTAGTGTGTATAACATGAAATGTTGACTTTATCAAAAAGAATCGACTCCCTTAGCTTCCAACTGCTCATTGCTGAGTACAATCAAATTAGTGAGTCGACTCTTTCGAGTCTATTCCTGTCGTTTAACTTAAAGAACCGGATTAAGGAATCGACTCGTTTGATTCATTTGAACGCGCAGACTCACTCGCTCTCACGCTGTGCTTCTCAAACTGAACTGCGTCTTTCTGTACGTGAGGAAGAAATCTATGTAGAGATCTCAAATAACATGAACCTGAAGGTCTGAACTTACATTGTAGAAAAGAAAAACAAGCCAGTAGCAGCAGTGTGCACATTAAACCATTTACAGAAGAGTCATTAAGTTTGGTAAATTGAGATAATGGCATGTTTCTGACCTGAATGAGAGGGGCAGTAAAAAAAAATCTCACACTGTCAGAGACAATGTTTGAAGTCCAGGTTAATAGGACCTGCTAGTTAGAGAAGGATTACTTGTTTATTAGTTTAAGTCCAAAGGTGGGTGTGGCCCGTACGGGGATCGAACCCGCGACCTTGGCGTTATTAGCACCACGCTCTAACCAACTGAGCTAACCGGCCAGTACATCTATTCTCTCTTTAGATCCTTGTACATAATTCTACACTGACCCAATTCAACAGCTGAAACAGACTTTCTTAATACACATCTAACAGGTTTTGTGGGTTCTTATATGTGTGAATTATCTAAACTATATATTTCTTAAAGTTCTTGACTGAGTTTAATGTCACCAACCAGTGAGTGGAGCAGATACGACTCAGGTCCTGCACACAGTAAGTAGTGCTGATACACAGTACCAGCCTGCACACCAGAGAGGCTCCAAACATCAAGTTTTCACTCATTAAATCATGTAGTTTGTGAACTTTGTGGAATGAATGTAGGATTTATACATGTAGATTCTGGGTTTTAGGACGTTGAGCTACTGTTAATATTTTTTCAATTGAACTAAAAACAACCTGAATTGATATTTTAATTTACAAGCAAATGTAAAGTATATTTCTATATGAAGAGCATCTGTTTCCAGATAATATACACTGAGGTGTAAAGCATAATGGAGCGGGTTCAGTAATTGTGTAGTACAGTAGTTTAAAAGTGACAGTAAGTCTGTGTCTGTTTCTGTTGTTTATTCTGAATTGTGTTTGTTTGTAAACTGTAAATTAGTTCTTAATCTGGTCGTGATGTTAGTGAATTAAACCTACATCTCTCTGATGGTCTGACCGATGAGCTGTCTGTTCTGACCTGCTGCATAAGCCCGGCTAGCTCAGTCGGTAGAGCATGAGACTCTTAATCTCAGGGTCGTGGGTTCGAGCCCCACGTTGGGCGAGTATCTTCATTTAACATCTACAGAAACCAAAACAGCCGGTCTCCAGTGACTTATCAGGTGGATATTTGTGCTTGTAGGACTGTTGTTTACTGGATGTTTTCAGTTACTTATTTCCACTATTCTGTTGGACTACACATTGTTGTTGTGTCTCATATCCGTTTGATCAACAGGCAGGTTGTGCAATAAAAGACACTCGTCCCTGGGTGGACTCGAACCACCAACCTTTCGGTTAACAGCCGAACGCGCTAACCGATTGCGCCACAGAGACACGCGCATAGCTCTTACACATGACGGTGTCACATGACTTGCTAATGTTTACTTCATGCTAATAAACAGTATAACATTTTACTTACGTGTCCAGACCTGCTACACAAACTGTCATTTTTGTCCCTGTTAAAAACTTTAGCTTAATTAAAGCAAATAAAGACACATTTAAATTTTTCATCTATTATTACAGGTTTAAAGTTGCATAAAACAAATGTTTGTACAAATAATATAAAACCAAATTACAAAATAAACATTTCACTTATTTTAATGATCTCAGAAATTACTCAGTTTTAAAGGTCAAAGGCAGCAGCATTTAGATCAGAACAGATATTAACATTAAATATCACTAAAGAGGAAATCCTGAACACAGCAATGTAAACCTTTCATTTAAATAAAGTAAAGTTACATAGTTGACCCATGGTAAAAAGAACCTCACAGCTCAGCACAATGGTTAAACTGCACAACCCAACAAGGTAAAATAACCCATCATGTGTTCTGTCCAATATTTATACAGTGCTGGGTTGCCATATAGCACTTTTTCACCTGCATTCGGCCTTTTCTTTCCTGTATACCAAAAACAGTCGCCATTGCAGGTCTACAACACGTTACAAAAACACTTTGGACAAAAGAGCCATAAACACTCTTTAATTTTTATATATTATAAAATCTGTACCCAAGCAACAAGCTGTAATTTATTTCTAGCAGCACTAGATGGAGACGATGTCTGTACAACATGTTGAACTTCACTTTAAAAGTCAGTTGAATGTGTTTTACTGTAGTAAGAATGAAAGTTTGAGCTGATCTTTGTGTCATTGTGTAGCTTTGATGAAGAAAAAGCCGCTGGGTCAGTGTGTAACAGGAGGTTTGGAGTGAAGGTGGGTGTGTGTGGATAAAAGCTTCCAGCACCTGGTATTCCCAGGCGGTCTCCCATCCAAGTACTAACCAGGCCCGACCCTGTTTAGCTTCCGAGATCGGACGAGATCGGATGTTCTCAGGGTGGTGTGGCTGTAAGAGAGAGACGCTGTAAACAAGATCCTTCTTATAGACGTCCTTCGTTTAGCCTTTCTAAAAATAGGTAAGTGATTAAAACCTTAACATTGTTTAGGTTCATTATATGTCAGGTGTTGTTTATGTAAACACACATCTTAAAAGGACAGCTAATGAATTGTGTTTATTGATAAATAGTGGTCTTGTTAGGGTTTTACTCTTTATGTTAATATTAATTAAAAAAATAATAAATAATAATGAAATAATAATGTCAGAAGGAAAGATTCACATCTTTAAAAGCGCCACGTCTTGTTAAACTCTCATGAGTTTTGCTCAATAAAATGCCAATAAAACAGACGCAGAGTTTCTTACATTTACACTGATTCTTATTCCACTGATATTTCAGGTTTTATCTGGTCAACTGTTATGATTTAAGAATAAATAAAAGCTGATGCTTTTAACCTCATACTTTCCTAATACTTTTATTCTACACGGTCTACATTTCTTTTAGTCTTCTGCCATGTGCAGTGCAAGAATTCACTAAATTACACAGCAGTTCTGTTTTTATTTATTTATTTTTGCCATTTTCAAAATTGATTGTAAGCATTTATAAAGGTCATGCCACGTTCATTAGGTGAAATGAAGCCAGAAAAACAGGGTGATATTCTCACTTTCAGAGATCAAATTACTCAGGTTAGAAAGTCCTGAAACACAGAACATGCTCACCTGACTCTCTCTCAGCCATGCTACCATTAATCATTAAGGGGTGTGTGGCCCATACGGGGATCAAACCCACGACATTGGCGTCATTAGCATCACACTCTAACCAACTGAGCTAACCGACCAGTATATATATATGTAATGTATGTGTGTGTGTTCAATTCCCAGGTGGAGCGGTCGGGGTTCTTTCTATGTGGAGTTTGCATGTTCTCCCTGTATCTGTGTGGATTTCCTCCGGATGCTTCGGTTTCCTCCCACAGTCCATAGATGTGCAAGTGAGGTAAATTGGAGATACTAAATTGTCCATGACTGTTTGATATTAAAACTTGAACTGATGAATCTTGTGTAATGAGTAAATAGCGTTTCTGTCGTGAATGTAACCAAAGTGTAAAACATGATGTTAAAATCCTAATAAAACATAAAACAAACTTAACATATCTGAATGAATATATTAGCAATTTACCCTCAATCTTTTGATAAAGTGTAAAAAAGTTTTGTTTGCCAATATATCAATAAGTTATCTTTTATTCATTATCAAATGTTATGTCAGACCATCATACATTTTCCTGTCAATTGATTAATTAGATGTTACAGTATTAACATGTCTTTCTCCAAAAAAACATATTTGTTGTAAATGCGAGGAGGAACTTTAATATTTTTTTATTCGTATGTTTATTATAGCAGGTTATCAAGACTTAAAGTCATTACAGAATTTATCAGTGTCAAGCTGGCAGCAATGGGGTAGCAAATCCATATAAAAAAAAAATCCATTTTAAGTTAAATGTAAAAAGATTTTATTTCAAGTCTTTTTAACACCATTCAAGTGGTCTATTCATCATGAAATGAATGCTAAACAACTGCCAGATTCACAAAACGTGAGAAACAGCAAAAACTGTTTTACACACTCAATGTAGAAGCACTTTGTAGTTCAACAATTACTGACTGTAGTCTATCTGGTTCTCTACATGCTTTGTTAGCCCCTTTCACTCTGTTCTTTAATGGTCAGGACTTCCACAAAGCAGGTATTACTTAGGTGGTGGATCATTCTCAGCACTGCAGTGACACTGACATGGTGGTGGTATGTTAGTGTGTGTTGTGCTGGTTTGAGTGGATCAGATACAGCAGTGCTGCTGGAGTTTTTAAACACCTCAGTCAGTGCTGGACTGAGAATCGTCCACCAACCAAAAATATCCAACCAACAGCGCCCCGTGGGCAGTGTCCTGTGACCACTGATGAAGGTCTAGAAGATGACCAACTAAAAAAAGCAGCAATAGATGAGCGATCGTCTCTGACTTTACATCTACAAGGTGGAACAACTAGGTAGGAGTGTCTAATAGAGTGGACAGTGAGTATAGGACATGGTATTTAAAAACTCCAGCAGCACTGCTGTGTCTGATCCACTCATACCAGCACAACACACACTAACACACCACCACTATGTCAGCGTCACTGCAGTGCTGAGAATCATCCACCACCTAAATAATACCTGCTCTGTGGTGGTGCTGGTCATCAAGAACAGAAAGGAGTCTAACACAGTATAGAAAGAAACAAATGAACTACAGTCTGTAATTGTAGAACTGATAAAATAATGTAGATAGAAAGTTTACATATAAAAGGTATGTTTACATAATGAAGAGGCTTTTGTTGGCTTTTTATGCTTTTGTTTAAAAACAGAAAGAGTATAAACTATAATATATATTTACAATATTTAAATGTGCACGTTCTTTAAAAAAATTGCAGACAAAAACGAATGTTTAGCTCCATCCATTGACAACTGGTCCAACCTCACGATACAGTAAACAGCTGATTTATGCTCCCAGAAATGGACATAGCGATCACTGTGTCGTACAACTTATGCTCTTTTACCCGCAGGATGCAGCGTTCAACATGAACCCTGAGAATGTTCCGATCCACCCCGATCTTGTTTTTGAAAAGGCAAAACCTTCTTACTAATTTTAGAACTCAAACTCTATATATTCGCCGCTATACGACACGTTGTGTTTAGAAACTTGCCGGTGTTTAGAACAAACCGGAAGCTAGACTGCCCGACTAACACTAAACGGAAACGCATCACAGAGCTTGCGTGCATAGAGCCTATTAAACTCTTCTGTTTGTGTCTCGTTTTGCCGATCGTGTTTGTGCTCCTTATTTCTCGATATTATCGATACCAACGTTGGTATTGGTATCGGATCGATACTAGTGTGATGGGATCAATACTTTAGTTTTTCTTTTTATTTTAGTTTTTAGATTTTATGGAAATAATAGTGTAAACTATAAGTATAGATGCACCTTATGCACTTTGCGCACCCTAGGCAAATGAATCAGAGCATGTAGTGAGGCTCTTATTCCGTGTTTTGGTGAATGAGAGCTCTTTTCTTTTGACTTTGTGCTTATAAATGTAAAAAGAATAGCATCATTTTTTTATTTTAAATCAACAAGGAAACATACGTATATTCGGTCACTACACACAACACAACTATGAGTGGTGATACTCCATGATGGTAACGTTGTGAGAGAGTAAAGCACCAGAAACAAGAAATTGGAACGCTTTAAACAACTGAATTTATTTACAACCCTTCTGAGAGCAGCTACTTAGAAAAAAATGTATTACGAATATACACATAAAGGTCATGAAAATTCATTCAGATCTAGCAATTTAATGATGCATCTACCTTAATTATTAAAAAGTATCAGTATCGGATTGATATCGGCGATACTGGCCCTGTATTTACTTGGTATCGGATCGATACCAAATTTTGCAGTATTGCACAACACTAGCATCAAGTAATCACTCAGCTCAGCTTTGGTTTCGTCCTCTTGTGACTGGGGGGTGGATGGAGGGGGCACGTTCTGCTTCTAACAATATGGACTACAATTCCCATGCTCCCACGGGCTGTCACGTGACTATCACATGTCCCGGTCAGCCAATCTTGATCACGCTCATCAGCTCCGGAATTTTGATTCAGTTCGGCTGTGTTTGATTCAGTGAATCTTAATTAAACTCTTCTGTTTGTGCTCTTTTTTTTCTTAATCTAACCGTTACCGACACTTGTTGACTTCTTTTAACTGTTTTAGTCTATCTGGTTTTAGATTAAACCTGATTTTGTACACTGTTTTGCCCTTTTAATATTAAACTTTCCCTGATTTAAATTCCATGAGCGTCTGGTCACTTTCTGCCTCGTGACATGTTGGTATTTTAATTAAAATATAAAGTATGTAAACAATCGTGATTGTCTCATTTCTAACATCGTGTGAAAACGTTCATGCAAATGAACCAAATTAATCGTGAAAATCGCCCAGCCCTAGTTTGATTATCATCCAGTTCTTGATGCTTACATTTAGATTCTGCTTTTCAATATTATCATCAGATGTCTCACTGTAAATAGAACAGGTAGTGACCATACACTTACAGTCAGAAGGGTGTGAGTTTGATTCTCATCCAGTTCGTGATGCTCACATTCAGATTCTGCTCTTCAACATTGTGCCCAAACTACAACTACAAAAACTGTCAGATTCAGTCTAGACGTGTTGCTGTCAGCCTCGTTAGCGCAGTAGGTAAGCGCATCAGTCTCATAATCTGAAGGTTGTGAGTTTGATCCTCACACGGGCCAAGGCAGTTGAGGGATCAGTTTAGTTACTGTGCCTAATCCAGTGTTTTTCAAAGTGAGGGGCATGACAGGAGAGCCAAGTCTGACGGGCGGAGAAATGAAGTACAAAACCAATGCTTTAACATCAGAATCTTTTTTTTACGGTGAATAATAAGCAAACTGCTTTCAGGTTGGCAGTATTCATTCTGATAGAGAGTCTAGATCAGGGGTGCACACTACGTCGATCACACAGTACACGCTGGTACATCATTCCTCATTCAAACAGGTCAGCGTGACTGACATGAAATGTGGCCACTGTTTCTTTAATTTGCGGTTTGTTACCATAACTATGCCTCAGCACGTCTAATCACTGCTAATCTAGAAAGTTTTCATTTAGCCAGTTTGCTGACGGAGACATTTTAACCCCAAAATCTGACATTCTTATGAAACGCTGCACTTAGATAAGACAAGCCACTTAAATTACTAATATAGAAAATTTCACTGGATCCTGTAAAAACTAAATTTCTACAACTCTACATGAAAAGGTGCTGTAACCATAAACAAATTAGATAGTAAAGCAATAAGGCACCAGAGACCGTGCACTACTGCTATGATTTTATCACGGGGAAAGTTATCTTTAACATGAAACCCATCTGCAAACTGGGCTTAGATCAGAATCTAAATCTAAGCATCAAAAACTGGATGAGAATCAAACTCACACCCTTCTGACTGTAAATGAATGTTTACTACCTGTTCTATTTATGATGAAAGTCACTAAATGACATAAAACCAGTCTGCTAACTGGGCTTGGATTAGGCACAGTGACTAAATGAGGCCTTGCCCCGTGTGAGGATCGAACTCACGACCTTCAGATTATGAGACTGACGCGCTACCTACTGCGCTAACGAGGCTGACAGCAACAGGGCTAGACTGAATCTGGCAGTTTTTGTAGTTGTAGTTTAGGCACAATATTGAAAAGCAGAATCTAAATGTAAGCATCAAAAACTGGTTGAGAATCAAACTTACACCCTTCTGACTGTAAGTGTATGGTCACTACCTGTTCTATTTACAGTGCTGATGAAAGTCACTAAATGACATGAAACCAGTCTGCTAACTGGGCTTAGATCAGGCACAGTAACTAAACTGGTACATCAAGGTCCTTGCCCCATGTGAGGATCGAACTCATGACCTAAATGTAAGCATCAACTGGATGAGAATCAAATAGGGGTGCACGATATATCATGCTACAACTTTTTTGCTGCTTGAACTAAAATTCACACCTTCTCATTTTCCATGACATATCTACAAGTGTGTTCAAAAACCTAGTGAGCTAGTTAGCGATTCCATCAGGTTTCACGTTTAGCATTTAGCATCTTGCCATTAAAAACAATGGAATGAGGTGGGACGGCACTAACATGTCAATATAACATCTCGATTCATGTACAGAAAACTGTTTCATTTGCTGACAAGCCCAAACTTGCAAATAAAAACACTCGTTAAAAATCAATAATTATTTATTTACGTTTAAAAAATAACTTCCTGTCCGCACCGTCAGCCATGTTTATTTTTCTGTGAGAGAAGATATGCCGCAATGAATTCTGGGATTGCCTTCATCACTAGGGACGCTTCCGATTCTCACTCGTTCTTAAGTAAAAATAACATTGAAATATTAAGATGCCTCAGTAGTGAGCTTAGTAACTAAGGCATCTCGGATTTTGAACAGGTGTATTAGGTGTACTACTTGAAGAGGTTTTGATATAAAATAATAAATGACCAATTTTGTCAATCCTGTTAATTCCCTTATGTGATATTGAAGCTTTCTTAGTTTAACGCTCAGTTTCAACCCAGTACAAAGATGTAGCTTGTCATAATCTTTTGTATCCCTTGTAGGCACCACCCTTTTTCACAGATGAGCCCTTTATTTAGAGTAAGATATTATTAATAATGTGGTGAAAATTTTTGCACTTTCTTTTTATATTGCAATATACTGTATATCGCAGGGAAAAGAAAAATCACAATGTCAGTTTTTTCCAATATCATACAGGCAGGATGGATAAGTGTTTTACTCAGAATGAAAGTGTCAGCTGGCCTTTTTCTTCACGTATTGCTTTGATGATGATGAAGAAAAAAGAAAATGTTCGGCTCCTTTGGCAGGAGGTTGAAGTAAAGATGTGTGAGGAGAAGCTTCCAGCACCTGGTATTCCCAGGCGGTCTCCCATCCAAGTACTAACCAGTCCTGACCCTGCTTAGCTTCCGAGATCGGACGAGATCGGGCGTTCTCAGGGTGGTATGGTTGTAAGCAAGAGACCCTACAAATAGCTTCACTTTTCTAGTCGTCCATCGTTCAGCCTTTCACTTCGCGAGGTTTAGTCTTTATTTTTCTTTTATTCAAAACGCCCCGTTTTAAAATGCATTCGATAGTGGCAAAACACAACAAGAACAACACACACCACACAGCTGCTGAACCCCTTTTCACCTCAACTGCTCATTTCATGCCTGCAACATCTTACGAGAACACTTGGGACGGGGGAGCCTTTATAAACTAATCAAGCTCGCAGTTCATGTATTTATAGACGGTGGTGTTCATGCTTTTGCACTTCAACCTAGGACAAGATAGTGTTTACTTTCTCTGAAGAGCAGAGACTAATGGTACCATCTCAAATTTTATCCACCGCCCTATGTAGTGCACTATGTTGGACATGACATCATAGAACTTTTGCAAAAATCGTCCTTAAAACAGCTGGTTTAAAGTCCCTGATATCCAACAGTAGCTTAGATAACTACTTATTAATCATTCAGTGACTGCTGAAAGAAATGGTTTGTACTGTTAGGAAGTACCCTAAGTAGGGCATAGGCGACATTTGAGATGGGCCCACAGTCTCTTCCTAAACGGCGTTACTAACGAAGCAGAGGCTCTGAACTCTAACTCACCTTCTTTGCTCTTTGCCTGTGCTGTAGTTCCTCACTGCCAAACAGGTTGTCCAGTTTCCTGCACTTTCCTGCATCTGCTTGCAGCTTTTTCTGTTTTTTATTTTTCATCACGGGCTTTATTCTGCACCTCCTTTACGCTTTTTCGACCCACCGGGAAACTCGATCCCGACCCTCCCGATGACCAGTCCATCCCTGACCCTGGTGCATTTCAGACCCAGCAACACCTTTAGTCACCTTTAGACAAACACTGCTTCATCCCTGAAACAAAGAGACTTCACACCAATTGGTCAGCCACCCATAAAGCACCCATAAAGCCCTCCTAGTCAGTTTAACCCCAGTTCACACCTGGCAGGGTGGGGCAACGACTCTCAAATGAGTAACACCTTGGCTCTTGTGAGCCAAGAAGCCAAAGAGGTCCAACAGAAGAATATTTAAAAGAAATTCTCAGTATGAAATATTCAAACTATGGCTAAAAGTTAGCATATGCAGTGCTTTGCTTGGTGGAACGTGAATCATTTCTTATTAGTTAGTCATTGATGAAGATTTCCGTCTGTAATATTTTATTTACATTTTCAGCATTTAACAGACGCTTTTATCCAAAGCGACTTACACAATGATCTGAACACGATGAGCAATTGAGGGTTAAGGGTTAAGGGTCTTGCTCAGGGATCCAGCAGGGGCCACTTGGTGGAGGCGGGGCTTGAACCGGCAACCTTCTGTTTACTAATCCAGTACCTTAAACACTGAGCTATCACTGCCCTATTTTATCACTGATGTGAACAGTTGGGTGTTCATTTCTGTTCACGTTGTTTAATCACTTATGTGAACAGTTGGGTGTTTATTTCTGTTCACGTTGTTTAATCACTTATGTGAACAGTTGGGTGTTCATTTCTGTTCACGTTGTTTAATCACTTATGTGAACAGTTGCCTGTTCATTTCTGTTCACGTTGTTTAATCACTTATGTGAACAGTTGGGTGTTCATTTCTGTTCACGTTGTTTAATCACTTATGTGAACAGTTGGGTGTTTATTTCTGTTCACGTTGTTTAATCACTTATGTGAACAGTTGGGTGTTCATTTCTGTTCACGTTGTTTAATCACTTATGTGAACAGTTGGGTGTTCATTTCTGTTTCTGTTGTTTAGCCTGTACAGAACAATGAGAGGTCTTTGGACAGACATAAGTAGTGCCAGTGGAAGAGTTCTAAACAACAGTGATGTGCTGGGGAGTTGCACAGTCTTGGATTAAACACACGAAAAGTGTTCCTGTTGATGACCACTGGACTAGAGTTTAGGAGATCAGTGCCTTTATGTTGTGTTTTAAATATTTGTTGTTGGAATGTCAGAACATGTCATATGTATCATGTTTTAATGAACAAAATCAGTTTAGTGAAAAGTTTTTTGTTACATGACATTAGACCAGGTTAGGGTCAGGTTTACTTTAGTGATTTAGGTGAAGTCTTGTTCCCTCGAATGTTGCTGGACAAAATGTGTCTAATTGTCATTTTGATGTGTCAAGGGTCATTTTGATCATTTGTTTATATCCATACATTCTCAGCTGTACAAAACTACAACTGCAAGAAAAGGTCATTCCAAACTTGTTCAGGATTCATCTACATTTCTGCATCAACTCTTTATAAAATGTGCTCTCCTGTGTTGTGCAAGTCATAAAGTGGGTAAAGACAATACACACGTTTTTATCAAACAGTTTTATTCAATATACTGACCGTTAAATGACCATCAACTGCAATCAAGGCACAATACACATGTGTTAAACGTCTGCAGGATCCATTCCCAGACACCAACCGTAGATGGTTGTGGTCACTCAAGGACGTTTCATCTTCTGCTGGGTATCAGGGTGCTTGGGCCCAAATCTGATCTGGTTGCTTCTGGTTGGTTGTAGGTTAGACTTGTTCATTGATGGGGCTTTCTACAAGACAATTACCCAGAACACACACACCCATATCAATCATTGATGTTAAATGATGTTAAACTCCTAACTGCCAAAGCCACTTTCTCCAGCACTCACCTTTCTGATCCAGCGTGGTATGTACACAGTGCTGAGGAATAGAGGTGATCTGAACCTCAGCCAGAAACCTCTGGATGTGTTCTTGTAGCAGACCTGTGCTGTGGTGGTGAAAACATAATGTGAGATTGATTTCCATCATGTGTTAAGGGGATGTTAAGCTAATAATTATCTGAGTCGACTGACTCATCAAGCTGATCCACAAAATGTTGCTGATCTCCAGATCACTCCTGTTGTGTTTTTCGGGTGATCATCCTCTCAGATTACTTTGACATAACATGAAAGCAAACAGTGGACGGTTTTGTTCATACACATTTAGTCGTTGCTTAGTCTCCGATAGGATGAGGAATTGTTGTTATAGCTATAAAAATGTATGATTTTATTTGGTTAGAAGTTCTTTACACACCAATTACTAAACTGGTGTCTTTAATGTTATTAGCAAAATGTAACGATGATTCATTGCAACATGTGATCTGGCCTATATGCTTACAAAGACTCTTAGCTATATCCATTTAGGTCTATCCTTATGTGTTCTGACTGACCTGGACTTAGTTTCTAAGGATCTCTGGAAACCAGTGGTGCTCCAGGATCATCTCGAGGCTGGGTCTCTTATTTGGATCCTTCGCCAGGCAGCGTCTGATCAGATGACGGCAGGCTGTGCGTGCAGTGATGGGGTCGTTACAACATTGTAATAGAAACTATTTAACATCATTTAAAAAAAAAATGAAAAGAGACGTGTTTCTTATGTTTCTGATTTCTCTTACCCTTAGACACACCAGCTTTGAAGATCAGGTGTCCAGCAGCGATCTCCCTCTCATTCCAGAATGGCAGCTCTCCACACACTAGAACAAACAAAAGGACACCCAGGCTCCACACCGTTGCAGCGCAACCGTGATACTTACCTTCCTCGATCCATTCAGGTGGGGCGTATAGCATGGTGCCTGAATAAAAGTGAGAGAAACGGGTCTCACACACACGGCTTTCCTATGCGATCGCTGTCATCTGTGTGTCATAGCTACAGAACGCCAATGTACAATTACCTGCAAAACGTCTGTAGGGGGTCGACTTCAGCAAGTCCCCACAGCCAAAGTCTATGAGCTTGACCTCTAAGGTGTGGAAACTGACCAGAAGGTTCTGCTCCTTGATATCCCGATGGAGAACCCCGCGATTACGGCAGTGACAGGCGGCGAGAACCACCTGCCACATGATCATCTGAGTCAGACATTCGGGAAGTGAGCCGTTCCTTCGGTATTCGTAGAGGTCCATGCAGCGGGCGGGTCGCTCCAGGATCAAGACGTAGCACTCGGGCATGTCGAACCATTCCAGGAGCTCCAGGACGTACTTACAGCGAGGTGGCTCGGACACCATCACCATCAACGCCACCTCTACAGGGAGAGCGTTCTTCTCGCCAAGCTAATATTTGAGCAGACCCATGGTTAGCATGGGGTTGGAATAGGCAGAGTGACGGTTACATTAGATGCTATTTTGCATTTTAATGCATCATGTCGTTTATAAGATAAGGTTTTTTTATATGGTTGATGCATCTTTGCAATATTTCACAAGTGAAACAAATGTCACTTACAATGGTGATGAATCTGTCACAGCCACTCTTCAGCACAACCTTAATAGCAACCTATTAAAACATGCAAAACAAAACGATTCAAATCAGGAACGAATATTACGGGAACGTACTTTACAGCTCGGCCAACAATAACCAAAAGGGCCGTTGGCTTTTTAACTGCAAGTTTGATGACATGTGTAGTCATTGTAATGATCGACAATTCTCGTGTCACTCTGAGCAGAGCTGAGTAAATATCTCACCTGTTTTCCATCGGCCTCACGAAGTCCTGCAAACACAGAACCGCAGCCTCCTTTCCCCAGAAGCTTTCCCACTCTGTACCGACTATTGAAGCACTCTGTAAAGCGGGGCGTGTTGTTAATCTGATAGAAACTGCAGTGTTCTCAGTAAAACTCGTGAGCAGTATGATTTAAGCTCTAGAAAATATTTGTTCTATGAAAGTTGTGAGGCTGGACAGACCTTCAGATGGAGCTCTGCCTCTCTGGACCGAGTGCTTTCCTGTAGTCGTACTCTCATCACCAGCTGTTGTTCACACAAATGTTATTTAATCGCTGTTAGTCAATGATCTCTAACACATCAGATGTACAACACGTGTCTACAGCTTTACAGAGTCATACGTTACAAATGTTTTATCATTAAATCCTACCAGTTCACGATATC
This sequence comes from Trichomycterus rosablanca, assembly GCF_030014385.1. Taxonomy (NCBI): domain Eukaryota; kingdom Metazoa; phylum Chordata; class Actinopteri; order Siluriformes; family Trichomycteridae; genus Trichomycterus; species Trichomycterus rosablanca. The sequence continues at coordinate 20,353,996 of NC_086002.1, forward strand.
ATTGAATGGTTCAGTAAAGCTCTGGCTGACCTGTGTGGATGGAGTCGCTGGAGGAAGTGCTGGTGCTCAGTTCCTCCGGGCTCTCTTCAATGTGTGAGGTCCCTCCAACTGTAGCTTCAACACTCTCAACTTAAAAGACGTGTTTTGTGTTAAAATCAGCGTTTTACATTGACTTTCAAACAGTCACAGAGTGAATCTTTCAAACCCACCTGAAGTTCCAGAAGCGGATCGTGGACGTAGCGAGTCTCTCTGTGTGTGTTGTGATCCACGTGATTTAGAGGAGCTACTGGATCCTTCCTGTTTTGGGCTCAAATCCACCACCTCATCTGATCGGGAAGTGATGGAGTCGTCTGTTCTGTCACCATCGGTGTTAGCAACCATGTTCTGAATGGTTCTGATCCAAGCCTCTCTATTTTCCTCTGAATCAGCCTGCAATACCCAGATCCTACACACACACACACACACACACACATACACACCCTGAACATGGCACGAATCTACAGCACAACAGAGTGCTCTGGTTTTCATGTCATTTCTATTATAAAGAGAGTAAAATGTTCCTTTTTCAATTCATCTTTCTTTGGCAGAACTGTTGCACAGCCACGCCCTTCAGCGTGTCGTAATAAAAGAAAGAAAATGAATTTTCATGCCTGATGGTACACTGGACTTACTTTGTAGGTGAAACCACCTGGAAGCAGCAACGGCGTCCGATGCTCCTGTAGTGTTTGGCCGTGCACTGGCGTAAATCGGCTATGACCACCATGCTATTCTGCTGGGGCACAAAAGGTTTCTCAAACATTTCGTTACCTCTAATATTCCAGTTTTAAATCAAAGCACAAGCAAAACAACTCAAACTTTAGTAAACGAGTGCTTAAAACTGACTGTTCAGGAGCAGTTTCTCCTTTTCATGTTGATTTTGATGAAGGCCACCATTGCTACTGATTTTACTTTAGACAAAGGACACGTGACTAACCCTGGATTTCTTCTTGTACATAAGGTGGTTGTCCTGAATCAGGAACCAGCGCCTGAAGGAAAGAAACAGAAACAAAAAGAAATCACAGAAAGAAAACAACTGCATAGTACTGAAATGGTTCTGCAGGGTTTCACCTGTAACTAATACAATGATATAAATGAGCTTCACATTAAATCATTCAGAGTTGAATCGTCGTGTATTCTGATTTAACAAGCCATTGATCAGTCTGAGTCAGTAACATGTACAATGTTTAGGAAACGATTGCTATGATGGTTAGAGGTGTTTAATTAGCCATTCATTTCTACCTAAATGATTGCTCATCATGTGTTCTAGCTCTCTACACACCTGTTCCATGTTTTAAATACATTACTGGCCCTCTTCAACAAGTATCCCTCCATAACTATCTGGTTCTCTGCATCCACGCTGCCCTCCGGTTCGATCTCGCCACCACAGACGTCCTGAAAAGACATCTGAGGACGAACTCGACCGAACGGCCAGCACAGACGTAGACTGGTCAAAAAGCGTCGCATTAGAGAAGGACGGTCGGTAGCATGTCTCTCCTGTTCAGCAGCCATCGTGAGAAATGATGTACAAACACTGAAGGTTCAACTAAACTGAGCTCTCATAGAACACTCAGTGTCATCACAATGATGTCACAAAGGCAGAAGGTCTCAGTGCTGCAGCGCTGCAGGTGATGGTGTACATTTAAATTTCACCATTTGTTTATTTTTCAATATTTTACTCAAATGATTTTACCCCCCCCCCGCCCACACACACCTAATTTATTAAAAAATGTCCCTCTTTGATTTTACAGTGTTTATTATTTCTTTTATTTGTGCTGTTAGTGATAATTACTGTAACCTTGCACAACATGTGTATCAAATACATTTACACCAATTATTTTTAGTCAAAGAATAAATAATGAATGATTAGAAACAGCTGCTGAAGAAACACTTTTTAACTTTTTCAAATGCTCCAATCAGTGTTATGAAGGCGGCAGAGAGGAGATGGCTCCATCTGGCCACACTTTAACTCTTTGTTTTCACACGTTTGCTGAGCGGCACACACACACACACACACACACACCTGGAACAAAGAAAGGTGATCAGACCTAATCATCAGATCCTCTAGATTGGCAGATCAATGACTTTTAGTTACAGTTGAGTCTGTAAACCTTGATTTATTTACATGAATGCACAGACCTCCTCCTCGATTCCTACCGGAGTTTACTGCCACTCTGTCCGCTCTGAACATGCTTCGAACATCCAGCTCCACCGCGCTGTTACAGTTCAACCACGTCTCCGCTCATCCATTTTGTTTGCCAGAGGTTGTACTAAAAAGTAATTAAGGGAGACGAGACTAGACATAAGTATTGGTCACTACATGGTACTAAGTAAGTAAGTGGTAGGTCAGGAAGATGACATTTCTTATATGCAGTTAGCAGTATAGGGTTTGTTGTAGCAGCAGAGCTATAACAGGAGTAAGATGCAAAAATGCACAAACTTGTGCAAATTGCAATATTGTGCAAAGATGCAAGTAATACAGTCACAGTAGTACAATACAGTAGTTATATGTATTTAAGTTGTCCAGCGAACAACTGTGTTGGTCGTGTTGTGCATGTGCGTGTGTGAGCGAGTGTCTGTGCATGTGTACAAGAGTGTGTATTCTGTGTGCATGTGTGTGTGTGTATATATACAGTGTATCACAAAAGTGAGTACACCCCTCACATTTCTGCAAATATTTCATTATATCTTTTCATGGGACAACACTATAGACATGAAACTTGGATATAACTTAGAGTAGTCAGTGTACAGCTTGTATAGCAGTGTAGATTTACTGTCTTCTGAAAATAACTCAACACACAGCCATTAATGTCTAAATAGCTGGCAACATAAGTGAGTACACCCCACAGTGAACATGTCCAAATTGTGCCCAAATGTGTCATTGTCCCTCCCTGGTGTCATGTGTCAAGGTCCCAGGTGTAAATTCAAGTCAAGTCAACTTTATTTATACAGCGCTTTTTACAATAGACATTGTCTCAAAGCAACTTTACAAAATAAATGGGGAGCAGGGCTGTTAAATTTGGTGTTTTGGATACAATTCTCTCATACTGGCCACTGGATATTCAACATGGCACCTCATGGCAAAGAACTCTCTGAGGATGTGAGAAATAGAATTGTTGCTCTCCCCAAAGATGGCCTGGGCTATAAGAAGATTGCTAACACCCTGAAACTGAGCTACAGCATGGTGGCCAAGGTCATACAGCGGTTTTCCAGGACAGGTTTCACCAGGGTCGACCAAAGAAGTTGAGTCCACGGGTTCGGCGTCATATCCAGAGGTTGGCTTTAAAAAATAGACACATGAGTGCTGCCAGCATTGCTGCAGAGGTTGAAGACGTGGGAGGTCAGCCTGTCAGTGCTCAGACCATACACCGCACACTGCATCTACTCGGTCTGCATGGTCGTCATCCCAGAAGGAAGCTGATGCACAAGAAAGCCAGCAAAAAGTTTGCTGAAAACAAGCAGTCCAAGAACATGGATTACTGGAATGCCCTGTGGTCTGACGAGACCAAGATAAACTTGTTTGGGCAGCAGTAGCCTAGTGGTTAAGGTGCTGGTCCAGTAATCCGAAGGTTGCCGGTTCAAACCTCACCACTGCCAGGTTGCTGTTGGGCCCTTGAGCAAGGCCCTTAACCCTCAATTGCTTAGATTGTATAGTGTCACAGTACTGTAAGTCGCTTTGGATAAAAGCGTCTGCTAAATGCTGAAAATGTAAATGTAAATGTTTGGCTCAGATGGTGTCCAGCATGTGTGGCGGTGCCCTGGTGAGAAGTACCAAGACAACTGTATCTTGCCTACAGTCAAGCATGGTGGTGGTAGCATCATGGTCTTGGGCTGCATGAGTGTTGCTGGCACTGGGGAGCTGCGGTTCATTGAGGGAAACATAAATTCCAACATGTACTGTGACATTCTGAAACAGAGCATGATCCCCTTCCTTCGAAAACTGGGCCTCATGGCAGTTTTCCAACAGGATAACGACCCCAAACACAACCTCCAAGATGACAACTGCCTTGCTGAGGAAGCTGAAGGTAAAGGTGATGGACTAAACCCAATTGAGCACCTGTGGCGCATCCTCAAGTGGAAGGTGGAGGAGTTCAATGTGTCTAACATCCACCAGCTCCGTGATGTCATCATGGAGGAGTGGAAGAGGATTCCAGGAGCAACCTGTGCAGCTTTGGTGAATTCCATGCCCAGGAGGGTTAAGGCAGTGCTGGATAATAATGGTGGTCACACAAAATATTGACACTTTGGGCACAATTTGGACATGTTCACTGTGGGGTGTACTCACTTATGTTGCCAGCTATTTAGACATTAATGGCTGTGTGTTGAGTTACAGTGTATCACAAAAGTGAGTACACCCCTCACATTTCTGCAAATATTTTATTATATCTTTTCATGGGACAACACTATAGACATGAAACTTGGATATAACTTAGAGTAGTCAGTGTACAGCTTGTATAGCAGTGTAGATTTACTGTCTTCTGAAAATAACTCAACACACAGCCATTAATGTCTAAATAGCTGGCAACATAAGTGAGTACACCCCACAGTGAACATGTCCAAATTGTGCCCAAATGTGTCGTTGTCCCTCCCTGGTGTCATGTGTCAAGGTCCCAGGTGTAAATGGGGAGCAGGGCTGTTAAATTTGGTGTTTTGGGTACAATTCTCTCATACTGGCCACTGGATATTCAACATGGCACCTCATGGCAAAGAACTCTCTGAGGATGTGAGAAATAGAATTGTTGCTCTCCACAAAGATGGCCTGGGCTATAAGAAGATTGCTAATGTTACGCCCCTGAGAGAGGGGATTATAGAAATTTATAAAAAGGAAAAGACACAGGACACTTTCTGTACTGTTCACAGCCGCATCACTTTATAATGATCTATGCACAGAACCAAGATTAATTACATTCAGTTATCTAAACACATTACAACACTAAACACAGTTTATATTAAACACACTAATAATATATTTAATATATAAAAATAATATATATATATAAAATATCATATATAATAATACATTTATCCATAACTTGAGATCAAATAACATAAACTCAGCTTATATACTGTACATTAATATATATATAAAATAATAATATATATATATAATAATATAGTTTTCCACAACTTGCGATCAAACATAAATACTCAGCTTACACACAGTAACTGGTCATTCACTTCACTATTAATTTGTTTCATAAAAATATAAAACAACAACAAATAGAATTGTAAATATAACAAATATATCTCTTTCAACTGAACACACAACTTCTTGTAACCGAAGTCGCTAGCTTAGCATAAACTTAAACCGGAGCGCGGTGCTAATTAGCATAGCCGGCTACCTGCCGTTTATAAACACTGACTAAAACAATTTATCATCAAACAAATTATACTAAACTTCACAAGCGGTTATCTCTTTAAATATTATACTTATTGCTTATGCAATTTATTCATACCTGAGAGAGGGGATTATAGAAATTTATAAAAAGGAAAAGACACAGGACACTTTCTGTACTGTTCACAGCCGCATCACTTTATAATGATACAGGTGCAACGGGTGCCCTCTAATTTTCCCTCCCCTCAGCCCTCGCACTGATCGATGCACAGGCTCACCAATCAATTACAGAGTAAACAGATGGCATTCTATTTTTCTTTTATGTTGTTCCCTTAAGTGCACCACACACTCCCCATCAACATAGATGTCGTCCCGACATCTCAAACAATATGTTTGAACATTAATGTCTAGACCAACCGTTAGGTACATACATATTCAATGTTAAAGTCCTTTTAAATAAATTGTCCCTTTTTTTCTCTGTTAGATAAATCCCTACTGCAAATAACAAAAAAAAAAATATATATATATATATATTTCCATCAGCATTCATTAGAGTCCACTAGTATGAAGCGTCTTTTGTTTTTCTCTTTTATGTCCATATCCTACAGGTATGTGAGCATAACATTCTGTTTGTCCACAGTCCATGAATGTTGCAGTGTTTTGTACGTGACAACAGTCTACAAGTTCAACAGTCCTTAAATATTTTGGTGATGCACGTTTGCACAAAATTTCTGTTAATCCAACAGTCAAAAGTGTTTTGCAATCGTATGTGGGTATGAGTCCGAAAGTACTGTTTGTTCAACATCGTCCCAATATTTTTTTCCTCTGTTATTATCACTTTAGATGTCCTTGCCTTAGAAACTATACAGGGGTACTGACTGATAATGCCATGGGGGAAAGTAACACTGAGTAGGGTCCATACAGGGTCTCATCGTATACGCCCCATTCTGAGGCCAGTGGTGTGGGTGTGGTCGAGTATCACTTTCTGAAAAAGATGCATAATAGCAAGCTGGATTACCGAGTTGGTCATAGGTGAATACCTTTGGTGCTCGCCTTTCTCTCTGCGGTCGCTGATGCCCATGCTCCAACTCCGCTTCCTCATCATCTTTATTTGTGGTAGTGCACAGAGGCAGTGAGGTGTCTTCTTCCGAGGTACTTTCCTGCTGAACTGGTTGTTCCTCGTCAGCAGCCATCTCTGACTCAATGTCCTGACCCAAAGCACAGTCTCTATCCCGAACCTCACTTGACTGGGGCACATTTCCCAACCCAGTAACTTGATTATCAGCACTCACTGTTGACTCATGGGTTGTAGGCTGACTATCACATCCAGTGTTGTGACTATAATGAGGCTGTGTTACAGGTACATAGCAATATCCATAGTCATCCTTATCACTGTCAGCATCTGATTCGATTTCCTCTCTTTCCGTAGTAGTCCTTCGTGCTTGACTTTTGCCCTTTGTGTTTGCTGTCTTGAGTTGGATCTCCAAGGGTAAGTAGTCACATGGTAACAAGAGATTACGATGGAGGATTCTGCTTCCTCTCCCTTTTCCTTGCTCTGGAACAACCTCATAGATCGGAATGTCTTTATTCACCTGTCGTACAACTTTGTGGATATTTTCCTCCCAATGATTTCGAAGTTTGCCTGTCCCGCCTCTTGGTGTCATATTTCTTACAAGAACGCGATCACCTTCTTGCAACAAAGAACTCCGAATTTTCTTATCGTAATTTCTTTTTCCTCTCTCGGCAGACTTCTTGGCGTTCTCACTTGCAATCTTATAAGCCTCCTGCATTCCAGATTTCCATCTCTTTACATATTCTTGATGATCACTTGTCCCATTTTCAGGGGTCAGACGAAATAAAAGGTCAATGGGCAGTCTTGGGGGCCGACCATAGAGAAGGTAAAAAGGAGAAAACCCAGTGACCTCACTGCGAGTACAGTTGTAAGCATAAACAAGTTTATTCAACGAATCCTTCCAATTCGATTTCTCTCTTTCCGTCAGCGTCTTCAACATCTGGAGCAGGGTTCTATTAAAACGCTCCACCTGACCGTTCCCTTGAGGGTGGTACGGGGTCGTCCTAGAGCCAATCACACCGCAATTTCTTTTCAGTTGAGCAAAAAGTTGATTTTCAAATTCACCTCCCTGATCATGGTGGATCCGCATAGGAAATCCAAACTTCAATGCGTAGTCACCAAATATCTTATCAGCTACAGTCTTGGCCGATTTTGACGTTGTAGCGTATGCCTGTGCGAAACGTGTGAAATGGTCAACTACTACCAAAATATACTCGTAACCACCTGAGCATCTATCCAAGTGAAGGAAGTCAATTGACACCAGTTCAAAGGGTTGCGAAGTAATGATGTTTGTGAGAGGGGCTCTAGTTTCCCTACTTGGCTTCTTCTGTTTCAAACACACACATGAATAGGAAACATAGTGCTCAACATCCCTTTTCAAATTAGGCCAGAAGAACCTGTCTCTAATTAGTGACACTGTGCGGTCCACTCCTTGATGACCCATTCCATCGTGCAATTCTTTCAGAACCATCTCCTTATATTTTTGTGGCAGGACCAACTGTTTTCTCGTAGCTGTCTTACGGTATAAAATGCCCTTTTCGTCGAAAACAAGTCGTTCCCATTCGCGAAGCAGGCGTTTGCTTTGGATTCCCAGCTTTCCTAACTTGTGACCAGTAGGACGAGTGTTTGAGTCCTTGTACTCCAGAACTGGCCGAATACAGACATCATCTCTTTGAGCTCTGTATATTTCTCCGTTTGACAGGGGCTCTCGTGCTGGTTCACACATGTCGGCACACTGGACAGATATAGCCATGGACCAGGCGGCATTGGAATCCAGAGCTTCTACTGATGCAATCGCTGCTTGCACTGCATTAGGGGAAAGTTCCTCTGTACACTCTCTCATCATATCCTCCACATCCACAGGCATCCGAGATAAGCTATCTGCATCAATGTTTTCTCGACCCGGACGATACTTGATGACCAAATGAAAATCTGCTAATTCCGCCACCCACCGGTGTCCTGCTGCATTTAACTTTGCTGTCGACAACACATAGGTAAGCGGGTTGTTGTCCGTGTACACAGTGCAGGATGAGCCAATCAGATAATCCCGGAACCTTTCACACACTGCCCACTTCAGAGCAAGAAACTCTAGCTTCCCTGAATGAAGGTAATAATTATTTTCCGGCTCTGTGAGTGTCCGAGAAGCATAAGCGATCACACGGAGTTTTCCCTCCTGCTCCTGGTACAACACTGCACCCAGACCCTGATTTGATGCGTCAGTGTGTAGAATGAATGATTTACTGAAATCTGGAAATCCTAGGACAGGTGGCTTGGTTAAACAATCAATCAGCTTCTCCAGTACGTTTTGATGTGCAGTAGTCCATGTTATTGGCCGATGAGAATTTGCTCCCTTGCTTTTCCCGTGTTGCCGTTTAGTCCTCCCACAATGACGCTCCTCTTCTTTTACTTCAGAGGTGACTTTCAGAAGGTTGTACAGGGGTCCAGCAATGCGAGAAAAGTCCTTAATGTACTGCCGGTAATAACCTAACAAGCCCATTATTGCTCTCAATTCTCCCACAGTTTTAGGTTTTCTCTCCTTCAGTGCTCTCACTGCCACAGTATCCACTGGATCTATTCTACTGCCCTCAGCTGACACAATACGTCCTAAATAACGGACCTCTTGTTTGAAGAGTTCACATTTACTTGGCTTCAACTTAATACCGTACTGTCTCAGTCGCCGCAGCACTACCCTCACATTGTTAACGTGATCCTCAAAAGACTTACTGAACACAATTGTATCATCCAAATATGGGATACATATCTCATCTCTCAGCCCCTCCAGACATTCCTCCATGCACCTCTGGAAGGCAGCTGGTGCATTCATGAGGCCAAATGGGATCCTGATCCATTCATATAGGCCCCAAGGGGTAACAAAAGCAGTCATTGGCTGACTTTCTCTGGTCATGAACCCCTGGTGGTAGGCCTTCCCCTGATCCAATAAAGAAAACCATGAGTTGCCTCCAAGGCCGTCCATAACATCTTGCACCCTAGGAATGGGCTGTCGGTCAGGAATGGTCTTTTTGTTTAATTGTCGGTAGTCGATACACAAGCGAAGTGTTCCATCTTTTTTTCGTACACAGACCACAGGGGATGCATAAGGGGAATTTGATTTCGTCACCCAGCCCTGTGCAATAAGGTCATGCAAATAGTCTTTCATTTCCTTATACAAGGACTTTGGCACACTGAGGTAAGCCTTTGCGACAGGTTCAGTGTCTTTTAGTGTTATGCCAAGCTGTAGTTTATTAATGCAGCCAATGTCGTTGTCGGATTTTGCAAACGAACTGGACTCTTCTCTCAGCATTTTCTGCACCACTTTTCTCTCTGGCACATCAAGATGACTTAGGTCGACTGGGGGATCCCACCCCTCACCGGCAGCTTGGTCTTCCTCCACTCCTACATGGCTTACTGTGGCCTGGACTGATGGACGACAACCCTCTATCACAGTGGCTGAATAAACTGTTTGAATTGGTTGCACAGTTCCAACAACCATCCTTCCAGCCAACATGATGTCATGATCAGTGCAATTACACACACTTACAGTGATGAATGGCTTTGTATTCTTTCCTAGGTCCACTAGTGTCTCTGAAAATTCAAGTCCATCAGGCCATCCTGTATTGACAGTGGGTTCGAACAGTAATGTAGTGTCTTCCTGTACTGGTTTCATTTGTACACGACACTCAACCTGAAGGGATGTGCGTTTTGGTATTCTGACAACTTCTTTTGTTGTCTTGACATCATACTCCATTATTTGTTTAGCGCTCACCTGTTCCACCAGGGCTTGTGCATTGTTCATAGGGAGGTCTGGAAAAGCTGCTCTAATACTTTGAACTATCTGTTCTTTATCTTTCTGGCCAGTCTGTTCCATTTCAATGCCCACAATAAGTGCTATCACATTGGAACCTATAATCGGTTGAGCTAGTGTGCCACCTTTCATCACAAGGGCAGGAACAACTACCTCTGTGGTGCATGTTGTCTCAGAGGCCAACTTAAAAGTCACTTCTACCCAACCGGTGTAAGGCATACTCTCTCCATTCGCGGCCACTACATTCAGAGTGTCTTCTGCATCCAAAATTTCAGACAGAGCCTTTAATTTGACATCTGGTAAGTGTGTGATTTTCCATTGCTCATCCATGATGGTTACTTGAGATCCTGAATCCCACAGTGCCCTTACCATCTGATCTTGAATATAGCAGTCTACCAGACATTTAGTGCCTATTAATGGAGCCATTTCAACTACTTTCTTTTTCTTTTGAAACTTTGTGTGGGTCGTCATGCAGGAAGATAAAGCACATTGTTGCTTATGAATACCCCAGTGGTTTGCTTGGCATGCTTTGGAGCAGTATAGCACTTGTTTGCACTGCGCACATTGTCTCAGCTCCTTTGCTTCTCTTTTTCTTCCACAGGAGATGCACCTTTGGGGCATTACGATGTGGTTGGCCACTCCCCACCCCGTGGAAGCGACCGCTCCTCGTTTAAAGATCCCTGCTTTACTTGTCTTTGCCCTTTAGCTCTGCAGCCAGCCATAAAATGTTCATCGCTACCACACCTGAAACAGTGCATGCAATTTGCTTCAGTCCCTTGTTGCTGACATTGAAAACACCCTCTCCTGCGTCGTGGTGGTGGGACAAAGTACTGTGGAGCGAACGGATACGGCCTTATTGCTTTCATGTGGTGCTGAGCCATTTCTCCTTGCCGCCCTGGGAACGTGGTTGGGTAATATGGTTGTGGTGGACTTTGTGGTTTTTGACTTGGTCCTTCAATCTGAGTCGAGTGCAGCTGGGGAGAGTAAAAGGGTTGTTGCATAGACTCCTTAATTTGAGACACCTCTGCTCTAAGCTCTTTTAGCAAAGCCATACCTGATTTTACTTCCTTCAGATCAGAAAGTACATCTGGATGCATCTTACACTGTTTTGTTTGACTCACTTTTTCTTTATTTTCCGCAGGTGTGACTTCTGAGTGTGTAGAATGGACAGCAACAGGTCGCTGTGGCACTATCATCTTTCTTTTATTATTCCTTTCTGTTTCATAGGAACATGCTGTGTTTAATTTTTCCAGCAGTAACTCATCAGAAATATCACTCTGTTCTAAGTAGGGCTGAAGATCATGCTTAATATTGTCATTTTGAAGACCAGTCAAAACAGTATGGAGAAACAGGTTCTGCACTAACCCTGGGTCATATTTTAGGCCTGACTCAGACTCCTGTGAAGCAAACAAAATCTTTTGTCTCAGGTCTAAAGCACGGATTAGGAAAGCTTGTGGGGTCTCTTTAATGCCTTGGGCCTCCGATGTTAACTGCTTATATAACTCTGTTGCACTTCTTTCTTGGTAGTGAGAACGGAGGATTCTACGGAGTGTAGGTAGGGTTAGATTAGCTTCTCCTTCTAAGTAACTGCGTAATTGCATGCCGGGAGCAATGGCCCTGATCACTGCATCCACAATCTCCATTTCAGGAAAACCCTTGTTTAAACCATGTTCGATTTGGCGAGCTAAGCTTGAAAAAGTTAGCCGGTCTTTCTGTCCTGGTTCTCCAATTTGACCTGATATTTTGAACTCCTTGGGCCAGAGTGGGAGTGTTTGATGCTGGACAGTGTTTTGAAGTGGCATGCTAGAGGTAGCGGTTTTCTGAAGCCCTTTGATTTCCCTTACATTCTTAGTCTGTTTCTGAATAGATGAAAGCTGAAACTGCATTTCTTCAATCTGTTTTATGAGCTTGTGCTCTAAAGTCTGCTCTTTTTGTTCTACACTTTGTGGCTCACCAGGAGAAAGCATGTCAGGCTGGTCAACAGGCTTCACTGCTTGCACCTCACCCTCTGCGTTCAGTTCTAGAATTTTGTCCTTTAGACTAAGCAAAGTTGACATTCCTTGGTCCTCTAGCTCCTCTAGCTCCTGTCTGTGCAAATAGTTATTAATTAGTGTAACAATAAACATCCTGCTTTTGCCTGCCACATGTTCGAAATTTGGTCCTGCAATTGTTAAAATGTCACACAATTCCACCAGATTCTCTCTGGATAGCTGACATAAATGTTCTAATATCTCCAGCTGTAATCTCTCTAGCTCTGAGGAATCCATTTCACTAGTTGCAATGTACACAGTAATGAAGTATAGTGGTAGCCCGTTTTGAAAGAGCAGTAGCTATGGCTCTCCTGTTACCTCCAGTTAACTCAGATGACCAGCGTCCTGTCTCTGACTCAGAACTCCACTGTTCGTTCTCTTACTGCTTGCACACACGGTCCTAGGTAAGTTGAGGGGCTGAATGACGGCTGAGTTCAACAATTCTCCTTAGATGGCTGATCTCCGTCGCACTCATCCCAGCGGTGCCTCCAAAATGTTACGCCCCTGAGAGAGGGGATTATAGAAATTTATAAAAAGGAAAAGACACAGGACACTTTCTGTACTGTTCACAGCCGCATCACTTTATAATGATCTATGCACAGAACCAAGATTAATTACATTCAGTTATCTAAACACATTACAACACTAAACACAGTTTATATTAAACACACTAATAATATATTTAATATATAAAAATAATATATATATATAAAATATCATATATAATAATACATTTATCCATAACTTGAGATCAAATAACATAAACTCAGCTTATATACTGTACATTAATATATATATAAAATAATAATATATATATATAATAATATAGTTTTCCACAACTTGCGATCAAACATAAATACTCAGCTTACACACAGTAACTGGTCATTCACTTCACTATTAATTTGTTTCATAAAAATATAAAACAACAACAAATAGAATTGTAAATATAACAAATATATCTCTTTCAACTGAACACACAACTTCTTGTAACCGAAGTCGCTAGCTTAGCATAAACTTAAACCGGAGCGCGGTGCTAATTAGCATAGCCGGCTACCTGCCGTTTATAAACACTGACTAAAACAATTTATCATCAAACAAATTATACTAAACTTCACAAGCGGTTATCTCTTTAAATATTATACTTATTGCTTATGCAATTTATTCATACCTGAGAGAGGGGATTATAGAAATTTATAAAAAGGAAAAGACACAGGACACTTTCTGTACTGTTCACAGCCGCATCACTTTATAATGATACAGGTGCAACGGGTGCCCTCTAATTTTCCCTCCCCTCAGCCCTCGCACTGATCGATGCACAGGCTCACCAATCAATTACAGAGTAAACAGATGGCATTCTATTTTTCTTTTATGTTGTTCCCTTAAGTGCACCACACTAACACCCTGAAACTGAGCTACAGCATGGTGGCCAAGGTCATACAGCGGTTTTCCAGGACAGGTTTCACTCGGAACAGGCTTCACCAGGGTCGACCAAAGAAGTTGAGTCCACGTGTTCGGCGTCATATCCAGAGGTTGGCTTTAAAAAATAGACACATGAGTGCTGCCAGCATTGCTGCAGAGGTTGAAGACGTGGGAGGTCAGCCTGTCAGTGCTCAGACCATACACCGCACACTGCATCAACTCGGTCTGCATGGTCGTCATCCCAGAAGGAAGCTGATGCACAAGAAAGCCAGCAAACAGTTTGCTGAAAACAAGCAGTCCAAGAACATGGATTACTGGAATGCCCTGTGGTCTGACGAGACCAAGATAAACTTGTTTGGCTCAGATGGTGTCCAGCATGTGTGGCGGCGCCCTGGTGAGAAGTACCAAGACAACTGTATCTTGCCTACAGTCAAGCATGGTGGTGGTAGCATCATGGTCTTGGGCTGCATGAGTGTTGCTGGCACTGGGGAGCTGCAGTTCATTGAGGGAAGCATGAATTCCAACATGTACTGTGACATTCTGAAACAGAGCATGATCCCCTCCCTTCGAAAACTGGGCCTCATGGGCAGTTTTTCACACAAAATATTGACACTTTGGGCACAATTTGGACATGTTCACTGTGGGGTGTACTCATTTATGTTGCCAGCCATTTAGACATTAATGGCTGTGTGTTGAGTTATTTTCAGAAGACAGTAAATCTACACTGCTATACAAGCTGTACACTGACTACTCTAAGTTATATCCAAGTTTCATGTCTATAGTGTTGTCCCATGAAAAGATATAATAAAATATTTGCAGAAATGTGAGGGGTGTACTCACTTTTGTGATACACTGTATATATATACATATATATACATACATACATATATATATATATATATATATATATATATATATATATACAGTGTATCACAAAAGTGAGTACACCCCTCACATTTCTGCAAATATTTTATTATATCTTTTCATGGGACGACACTATAGACATGAAACTTGGATATAACTTAGAGTAGTCAGTGTACAGCTTGTATAGCAGTGTAGATTTACTGTCTTCTGAAAATAACTCAACACACAGCCATTAATGTCTAAATAGCTGCAACATAAGTGAGTACACCCCATAGTGAACATGTCCAAATTGTGCCCAAATGTGTCGTTGTCCCTCCCTGGTGTCATGTGTCAAGGTCCCAGGTGTAAATGGGGAGCAGGGCTGTTAAATTTGGTGTTTTGGGTACAATTCTCAAGATACTGGCCACTGGATATTCAACATGGCACCTCATGGCAAAGAACTCTCTGAGGATGTGAGAAATAGAATTGTTGCTCTCCACAAAGATGGCCTGGGCTATAAGAAGATTGCTAACACCCTGAAACTGAGCTACAGCATGGTGGCCAAGGTCATACAGCGGTTTTCCAGGACAGGTTCCACTCGGAACAGGCTTCGCCAGGGTCGACCAAAGAAGTTGAGTCCACGTGTTCGGCGTCATATCCAGAGGTTGGCTTTAAAAAATAGACACATGAGTGCTGCCAGCATTGCTGCAGAGGTTGAAGACGTGGGAGGTCAGCCTGTCAGTGCTCAGACCATACGCCGCACACTGCATCAACTCGGTCTGCATGGTCGTCATCCCAGAAGGAAGCTGACGCACAAGAAAGCCCGCAAACAGTTTGCTGAAGACAAGCAGTCCAAGAACATGGATTACTGGAATGCCCTGTGGTCTGACGAGACCAAGATAAACTTGTTTGGCTCAGATGGTGTCCAGCATGTGTGGCGGCGCCCTGGTGAGAAGTACCAAGACAACTGTATCTTGCCTACAGTCAAGCATGGTGGTGGTAGCATCATGGTCTTGGGCTGCATGAGTGTTGCTGGCACTGGGGAGCTGCAGTTCATTGAGGGAAACATGAATTCCAACATGTACTGTGACATTCAGAAACAGAGCATGATCACCTCCCTTCGAAAACTGGGCCTCATGGCAGTTTTCCAACAGGATAACGACCCCAAACACAACCTCCAAGATGACCATTAGCTGCTGTAATAAATGATCTATCTATAGATTTATTTAATTTTATCTGTAATGCTAGTGATGGGCCAAACTATCCTTAGGAGTGTAAACATATCTAGCTTTGGGGTTGTTGAGGCTAAATATTCATGATTGTTGCAATGTTGCTGCACAGTCACACTAGCACCGCACAGCATGCAACAACCTCCGGGGCGAAGACAGGGCTCACCTCAAGGGCTTTAAAGAAAATGGAACGCCATCTTGTTTTCATCATTCCAAAAGCCCTTTCCACCACATTCCTGGCCTTGGACAGTTTGCTGTTAAAACGAGCCTGTACAGGGTTCTGTACTGGCTCTCGATAGGGGGTCAGGAGCCGGATGGGCGTGTTAATGCAGGGATAACCCCCATCCCCAAGAATGTATAGTCCTGCAGGTGGGTATAAGCCCTCTTTATACACAGGGCTGTTCTTTAGTACCCTTGCATCATGAACTGACCCAGGGTAACCAACAAAAATGTCTCTGAACTTCCCCAGGTGATCACAGATGGCTTGGAGCTGAATTGAGTGGAACAGCTTTCTGTTTAGGTAGCACTGAGCGTTGGCAGAAGGGGATTTTATACGAATGTGGCACCCATCAATAGCACCAACTGCCACTTTAAAACATTCGGATCCGGCCAAGTGGGCAAACCCAGCTCCTACACACTCTAGTTCAGGGGTATTAACCTAAAATTTTAAGAGGTCCAGTTAGAGAAAATTTCTTGAAGGAAAGGTCCGGAAGATCATAATGTCTAACTATTTAGTGTGATACATATTAAGGTAGCCTAGTAGTTGTATGAACATCTGCATGTAATCAATACCTGACTGTAAAACCAAATGAATTCAGTACAATTCAAAAACTTATTTAACTCAAAAACTAACTTACTTAAAAACTTGTTCACAAATTTTAACAATATTTTTGTCATGTAACATACAGTAGAACTAAACATATATGTATGACTGCTGATATGCATTTCAAAATAAGAGAAAAATAAAATTTGAAAATTGTGAATGTTTTACATCTTGACTCAACAGTCTCAACCAATTTTACAGATAATAAGTCTTAACATGTTAACAATGAAACAGTTTTAGAGGTTCACTTTCCTCCCCTCTTATGTTCAATTCCCCTAAGTTTTTGCTCAGTGAGAGAATTGAGCTTTAGCTTGTCCTGCCAGGATTTTAAACCTGGGCTTGAATGGAGTCAGGGCCATTCTCATACACACGTGAAGGTGGTCATTGGTGAGCCTGGAACGATATTTAGTTTTGATTATGTTCATTGTGGAGAAAGCTGCCTCACAGTTGTGTGTGGAGCCAAACATGGTCAAGATGTATAGAGCTACTTTCCTCAGACTTGGAAAAGCTGTCTCAGGGACCATTTGGAGCCAGAAAGTGGAAGGATCAGTTCTTACAAACTGCTCTTTTAGGGCCACATCTGCTTGGAGATCAACCAATTGCATCTGGAGAGGCCCAGCATTTACCCATTTAAAGTGCTGTGTGACTTCCTTTGAGAACTGCCTGACATCTGTGATGAGAAATGGGTTCTGAATGAACATGGTGAGCTGCTGTCCAAAGTTAAAGCTGTCAAAACGGTTGCTGAAGTTTACAATCAGCTTATCAATAAAGTCAACAAAAGAAGACACATCTCGCTTTCCCTGAACCTGTTCCTGCACTGCTGGGAAGTGTGCACAGTCTCCCTGCAGGTCTTCCTTAAACACCTCAAGTTTCCTTTGAAAGGAGCGGACAGCTGTCATCAGTTCACAAATTGAGTTGTCCTTGCCCTGTAGCCTCAAATTTAGTTCATTCAGATGTAAAGTGATATCAACTAAAAAGGCCACATTGTCCATCTGTTTTTCATTTTCTAAAAAGAGAGAAAACTGTGTTGCCTTCTGACTTTTTAGCTCTGCCAAAAAAGATGCAACTTCCCTCCTAATAGACCAAAAGCGTACTAACACTCTGCCTTTGCTGAGTCATCACACATTGTTGTGCAGCAAAAGATCATCAGCATTGGCATCAACTTCCCTGAGGAATTCCCTAAGCATGCAATGCTGGTAGGAAGAGGATGCCCTGAGAAAATTTATCATTTTCATCATTGTATTCATCACCTCAGCATGCTCATCTGACAGGGAGGCGCAGAGGACAGATTGATGAATAATGCAATGGTAAGCTATGAGCTCAGGATTGTCCACTTTCAGTCTTGCTACAGCTCCTTTCTCTCTCCCTATCATAGCAGGGGCTCCATCTGTGGTTACTGAAATGACTTTTTTTGGCTCTATTCCTCTCTTTGATAACATCGCCTTAATGGCCAGGTAGATATCTTCTCCTCTTGTACTGGTCTGAAGGGGAGTGACACCTAACAGGTCTTCACAAAATGCTTTCTGGTCTGTGTTGAAAAACCTGACATACACTAACAGCTGAGCATTGTCACACATGTCAGTGGACTCATCCACTGCTAAACCTACACATGGTGCCCTATGCATGGCTTCATCTAGCTGGGTTAGCACATCCTGGGTCAATATTTCACTTTTCTTTGTGGCAGATGATGCTGACATGGGTATTTGCTTTATTTGATCACAAAGCTCTTGTTTTTGTTTTCCCTCAATTAGTGTTTCAGCTACTGCACTCATGCATTCCTTGACAACCTCTCCATCAGTAAATGGCTTTTTGTGTTGACCCAAAATCCAAGCAATTCTGAGGGAACACTCATGAGCACGTTGTTGGGCAGTGAATGTGTGGCTCAGGATTCTGGTGGACTGGTCATATTGGGCTCTGAGACTACTTATTTTATTTGATCTCACTTCAGATTTGAGTGGGTATGTTTGTTCAAAACCTTTATGCTTTGTCTCATAATGGCGTTTTACATTGGCACTTTTAATAAGTGCCACGGTTTCTGAACATATGAGACACACGGGTTTAGTGCTCCCAGTGGGAAGTATGAACAGAAATGACTCTGTCCATTCCGGATTAAATGCTCTGTTTTCGCTGTCCACTTTTCTTTTTTTGGAGAGCGCCATTTGTTTGTTATTTTTCTCTCCCTTTGTTTCTCGCCCGTGTTTTCCTCAATTTTGTCTGGCGCAGTCGTCTGTATCTCTCCCTTTTTGTTTTCTTTAAATTTGCTATGTTTTTTTTCTATCTACCGTCTTTTCATGAGCAACTTGCCTCTAACTCTCTCATCCGTCTGCACTGGAGCGTCGCAATGTTTACTTCCTGGAATGCACGGACTTGATTGGTTGAGTGGTGCTAGTGGGAACTCGCATGCAATTGGTCTGTGCCTTTCTTCATTCACTAAACCGCTACCGTAAAGACTACAAAAGCTGCGCCGGTTAAAACAGAAGCGCTACGTCAGGATTTAAATCATAACTTTCTGTTTTGGCTGTAGGTCTGGGTCCGTATGGGTCAGCTTCTGGGTCCGGACCCGGACCGCGGTCCGCCTGTTAGTGACCTCTGCTCTAGTTCATCACCAGTTGGTAGGGTGATAATCCTCCTGACTAGCCCTCTGACAGCCCTACTAATTCTGTGTACAATGTCGTGCACAGACGATTTGGGTATGGCAAAGGCTCGTGACACAACACGATAAGATGCTGCATGTGCCAGCCAATAGAGGAACACCAACACTTCAATGTCCCTGCTCCACCCATGATCAGCTTCAGTTTTTAATGAAGTGATGAGTGAGGTGATGGTGTCCCGGGAGAGACGAAGGTCAGCCTTGAGGTCTGCACCACTAAAATACAGCTGCAAGATAGGCACAGCTGTGTTCAGGTTGCAGTACGATCTCGGGTTCACATGCTGTAAAATAAATGTACATAGTTCAGTTTTTGTTCTTACTGGTTTTGCATTGTTTTATTTATTATTATTATTGTTATTATAATTGTTTTTATGTTACCTATCTAAAATAAAATCAATGTGTGTTGAACTTCAATCTTCACTCATAAGCTATTATTATTTTTGTCCTTTTTCGAAAAATTCTTCTACTATAATTATTAATGTGTCAGATCTATCATTTTGTCATGTTTTTTTATTGTATTAGTCTAATCATGGTAATGTAGTATACTGTTGCTAAAAAGGATAGTAGTACTTACATTATTTCTGAGGTTAAAAATCAAAAAATTTTTAGCTCTCTTCTGCGATTTACAGCTCTCTGCCGTCTCAGTGTGGAGTCGGGATACATGACTGGATTAATCGGTAAGTGGCGCAAAAAGACGAGATAAATACCCAAAATATTAGCGAGTGGCGCTTGAAATGAGCATGCGGTCTGTAACTATGGTGACGTCATCACGTCCTCACGTCATCACTTGACGTTGGTAAGATGGCGGACGTAGTACGTACGTGTGTTGTGTGAATACTGCGTACTTACGTACTGAAAGTACGTACTTCTTTACCGGCCGAGTAGTATATACTGTACTTCCTCCAATCTAGTACGTACTCAGTAAGTATGCGATTCCGGACGCAGCCTTGGACTGCGAATTTTCCAGTGCTGGTTCTTCAGATTCCTAAGCTATTTCTGAATTTAATGAAGAGGGTGAATCTGCAGTGACAGTGGGGGTGCCTGTATAACGTTTTTTCTTTCTTTCTTTTTTTGTTGTTGTTGCAGGGTCCATCTTGTTTTACGCTTACATTCAGGTGTAATAAATGTTAAATGAATTAATTATGAAAATGAGCTAAGAGCGTCATTTTACCGCAGCCTGAGTGTCAGGCTTTGTGTTTTAAAATGAAAACAATGGCAACAGTAATTATAGGCAAGTTTATTAATGGTTCACACTCAATAAAATAATTGTAATTTAGACTATATTTAAACAGCCTCGGCGTTCTAAAACACTTAATGACGGTTAATATGGCATTACAGCCTGCAGATACTCTCTTGCTGGAATGATTGAAATGTATTTTTTCGTTGAATAAAAAATTATTGAAACGAATAATAACTTAAAATGTAGTATATATTGTTATATTAATTATACCTACTAAATAGTTAAGATAGTTAACTATTAGATAGTTAATAGTGGCGCAATAATAACCAGGCTAGATTTGCTTTGCTCTCAAGTCTCATGCAGGTGCAGTACAGGTGTGTATTAGTGCACCGAGCACCATCAGAGAGAGTTTTAGTGCTGAGGGGAACATCACTACCCCACTCAGATCCTCTCTAAACCACATCAGGTGAACATGTTGGTTTTTCTAGCGCGCATGATAACGCAGGTTTAAGGTCTTTCAGCCTTTATTCTATTTTTATTTATACCATATTTTGATCAGATTAGTGCATTTAAAATATTTAGCCTAAACACTTTTTTCGTTTTACAGTGTATATCTAGCCTAGGATAGAAGCTAAATTTAAACCTTTTTTTAATAGAGAAAAGACGTGCATTCTTATAGCGCATCCCTGCTCTGTTCAGTATTTATCAATAAACACGCATTTGATTTGTCCTAAAGCTGTCTCATCTATATATCTATCTAGATATATAATATTTATGTATTTGACGATAATATCAAATCGGTGTTGGTGTTGAATTGAATTATTGCAGCCAAACACAACGCAGCTTTTAATCATTTTGCATCGCCTTCCATTCAACTGCTTGAGTTGTTGTCCACCATCTACGTCACACGTGCGACGCCTGTGACAGATTCCGAAGACCGCGAGCGACGCAAAACAACAGAATTTTAAGCCGTATTCCTTGAATTTGTAAAAAAAAAAATGTTTTCTAACTATCAATAATCACAAGTTAGGAACTCAACTTTCGATGCATGTATGTGTTTAAAACTTCAATATTAGCTGGTGCTTAGCCTTTAATGTCACACAAGCTCGGTGCAAAACACGCAAGCTCACACAAGAACTTTTTCTTACAATACTTATTTTTTTTAAGGAAAATAGTTGTTGTGTGAAGCTTCCCAGCATGAATATTAATAAAAGTGCCTGTAAAAAATTTGGAACATGTAGCTTTGTCTTAGAAGTGTCTTTTTGTTATTACCTTATGGGATGAAAAAATATCAGATATATATCGTATATCGTTTAGCTCAAATATATTGAGATATAATTTTTGATCCATATCGCCCAGCACTATTATTAATACACTTTCATTTATTTAGGAATGTGAAATCAGATCAGTGCTGGTTGAGTTATTGACATACTAAGATAGTATTACTAGGGGTAAGGAGGAGCCCAGCTAGCAAGATAGATCTGGGCCGATTCCGGCTCCGGCAGTGTCGGCTGTCTGTCGGCTCGGCACCCAGCATCTGGCCCGATTATGGATGCATGTCGGCACTGTCGGCTAACTGAGACTCGGCGGAATTGCGGCACCCCGCATCTGGCCCGACTATGGCTGCATGTCGGCTGACTGAGACTCAAAGCAACTTTTTAAATCCAATATAATAGTTGTATATGTATGTGTAAAATTATTTTACAGTCGCTTGATTAGCTTGTTTGACTTGAACCAGATGTACGTACGCTAAGCCATGATAACTGTTTATAACAATGAGAACTGGCAAGTGATTTTTAACTATTACCCTAACGTTAATACATGGTGGTGTCAGATAGAATCAGTTCACTACTTCAATACGAAAGGTTCCCTGAACGCATGCGCGAGGAGCCTCGCGCGCTTAGTTCAGTTTAAATAAGAAATCCGTTATCTTTTACACTTATTCACTGAGGATTTCAAGGTAATGTTAACTGCTGCTCTTTAGGACTAAAAACTTACTAAAACATTATATTAAAAATACTGATATACTGCAGTAACAGAACAATACATATAATCAAATAATTTCATATTTTTGATTATTAATAAATATATTATAGCTATGTTTTAACGTTAGCCAAAAATGCTAGCTTGGCAGGTATGGTAAACTAACTATCTAGCCAGCTATACATAAATATGGCAGCAAAGGCTATCAAAATGAATTTAAAACATACACCTAAAGGAAACTTACACTGATATTATGAATACTATATAAACCATCAAACTATATAGCCAAGTTATATTACAAACATAATATTTTAAAACGATGACATTAGTTACCTATACCTACAGTTGTTTGGAGCTGGTGGTCCATCATTTTTGAGTAAGGGGTTTGATGTATATAAAAGTTTGATAACATTAGTTCCCTCTTCCTGGCAGTTGACAATATTATAACAACTTTTAGTCATTGGCTGGCATAAATAACCCAGGAAACATGTTTACAAAGACAAAGCACATTATCATGCATAAAGCACTTATTTACAAGTCTTTATGAAGTTCCTTGATTGAATGATTTAACTAATTAAGTGTTTATATTTCTGCAGTGACTTTTTGTGCACCTTTGAGTCCAGCTCACTCAGCCACCTTGGGTTATTTGTCCTACACTGATCTTGGTAAGATGTTTACAAAAGCTGCTTTTATCAACATACAGTTTGAAAGACATTTTCAGGATCGATTAGGGATAATGTATGCAAGCACTGTACATAACACTGCAAAATATTATAATCAAAAAGCACATTATCATGTCTAAAGCACATATTTCCAAGTTTGCACTTATGTTCTTCAGCCTACTAAAGGCACTGTTTATTCTGCTCAAGCACTGTTCTGGAAACATTTTCGTGATGCCACTCCTGCTGCCTGAGTGAATCAATAAACCATTTTAAACCAGGTAAACATATTTAAACTACAGTTACTTCTTTTCCATCATTAAGTGGAACTGAAAATTTTGAATAAGATCCACATTGATCTGTGAAAAATAGTTTTTGTTTTCATTCCAGAATTACAGACCAGTGTCAGGAGGTAGGAGATCAGCAGTCAATTATGGCAGGACAAAACATTTTTATAATAAATAAAAATACTTGAAATAAAATAAAAAAATGTATTTTGGTGTACATTTGTTTTTTTTTCTGTTACTGTTTTTAATTGTATTATTATTATTACTTATAATTATAATAAATTGTATATATATATATATATATATATATATATATATATATATTTACACATATATATATAACACAGTATTTTCATAGCAATAAGAAGCAAGAACAGTTGTAGTAGTCCCAGTGACCATTAAAGGTTACATATGGCTGGGGAAAGCCTTTTAGAAATCTACTGCAGGCCAGAACTGGGCCATATTTGGCCTTATAATGGCTGTTCTGGCTAGCAGGTGGTTAAGTGCTGGCTTATTGCTGGCAGTCATGGCTGGGATCCGGGCAGCCGTATACGGGCCACAATCTAACCGTCATTCATTTTGACACCGGGCCAGATCCGGCTGCTGGATGTGGGCCGACACAAAAGGTTCCGGCATGCCGGATACATTTTTTGCTAGCTGCGTCGTTGATGTTGTGTTGTTTCACTCTAGATGCTTGTTTATTTTGTTGTGTTTATTAGGATTTTAACGTCATGTTTTACACTTTGGTTACATTCATGACAGGAACGTAGTTACCCATTACACAAGTTTCTTCGGTTCACAAGGTTATATCAAACACAGTCATGGACAATTTAGTGTCTCCAGTTCACCTCACTTGCATGTCTTTGGACTGTGGGAGGAAACTGGAGCACCCGGAGGAAACCCACACGGACACGGGAAAGACATGCAAACTCCACACAGAAAGGACCCGGACCTCTTCACCTGGGGATCAAACCCAGGACCTTCTTGCTGTGAGGCGACAGTGCTACCCACTTAGCCACCATGCCATCCCACTCTAGATGCAAATGTACAAATAATATACACAATCAGACCTTTTTGTCTAATTGAGATGGGTCTTTGTTTTTGTATTTTATAATTTATTGTTGTAGCGCTGTTCCATGTTGAGTATATAAATAAAGCCATTTAAATAATAAACATATGATACGATATTTTTGTACATTAGTCATCGATTTTACATGTAATTTGGTAATAAATTAATTTAAGCAACAAAAAAATCTAGGGAGCCATTTGGAAGCCGAAAGAGCCGGCTCTTTTTAGTGAGCCGAGCCAAAAGAACCGGCTCTCTAAAAAGAGCCGAAATTCCCATCACTACTGAAAAACGTTGCGCGCATGCGCAGCAGGTGGAGCCGCTGAGGCACCCTCAAGCACGCTGGCTTATTATGACGTCATCTGTTGATTCTCCTGCTCTGTGTGAATAAGAAACTAAGCAGCAGCTTTTCTTCTGTTTCTACATTAAGATCATCACGCTTAACAGAGAAACACCTTTAACTTACAATACACAACACCATGTCTCCTTTACTTATTTTTAATCAGGTAAGATACAAATACATGTTATTTATTCATTCTTTTTTTAATGTTTAATTGTTACAAATTGTTAGTTTTTATAGTTTTAAAATAACATTTATTTTTTATTAAAACTAATACAGAATGAGGCTGCACGTATGTGCATGAATTTAAAATCTTGTTGTGTATGTGTTTATTGTTATTAGCAAAATAATAAAGTGCATCAGATAAAGTATGAAAAGGAGACAGCACTACAGAGGAGTAAGAAAGAAATCATGAACAGAAACTTAAATCACCTGTATAGATAATGAATCAGTGTAGAAGTGAAATGATTGAAACTGTAGTGTCCACTGTAGAGGTCGATATGCATTTGAAACATGGAAACCTGTGCTTGTATAAAAGAAAAAAAAAAGAAAAAAGAAAAAACATAAGTGATATTCTATATTTAACATCATTAATAAGAATCATCACTTAATCATTATTTTAATCTATTGTAGTTTATTGCTTTAATCCGTTAGTTGGTTAAAATGTATGGTTAAATAATACTAATACATACTAGTAATTGAAAGATCACTGGTTCAAGCCCCACTACTGCCAGGTTGCCACTGTTGGGCCCCTAATCAAGGCCTAGACCAGCCTTTCTCAACCGGGGTGCCGTCAAATATATTCTGATAGTGATGAGTCGTTCGCGAACGATCCGATTCTATTGAACGGCTCTTTAAAATGAACAAAAGGAACCGAGTTGCGTTTCTGGGAGCCGCTACATATATGGTTATTTCTGCACAGTTCGGCTGTAATCCACCCATTCCGCTTCCATCAGTAGAGGGAATTAATCATAATCGGAATCGGAATCGGGCTTTATTGGCCAAGTATGCTCACACATACAAGGAATTTGTTTTTGGTTACACAGATGCTTGCAGTGCACGAAAAATACAGTAAAGACAATCTTATTCACACAGCTCACTCTCTCCTTACACACACATTCATACCCGTAAACATAGAAAACATTTGTAAACATTTAGCATGTGCAATTTACATTGTAATTTTAAAAAGGTGCAGTTTTGTGCAATATAAAAACTACAGAAAATATAAAAATATATAAATAAGAAATGGAAGTAAAAGTGAAAATCCTGTGTATGCCATTACATAAATGAAATAGGTAGTTTTTGATGTGCAAGTGTCCCGAGTATTAACAGTACAGTAGTGTTCAATTGTTCATGAGCGTAATGGAGTTTGGAAAAAAGCTTCTCTGTAGCCTGGTCGTTCGGGTCTTCATGTGGCTGAAGCGTCGGTCTGATGGAAGGCACCGAAAGAGGTGATGGCCAGGGTGAGACGGGTCAGTGATGATTTTCTCTGCACGCTTCCTGGTTCTGAAAGCATGCAGGTCCAGCAGTGTGGGCAGCTTTACACCGATGGTCCTCTCTGCAGACTTGATGATGCGCTGCAGTCTCTTGGTGTCATGTTTTGTGATAGTGCTGCCCCACACTGTGATGGAAGTGGTGACGATGGACTCTATGATGGCTGTGTAGAACTGCACCATCAGCTCTTGGGGTAGGTTGAACTTCCTCAGCTGGTACAGGAAGTACATCCTCTGTTGAGCCCTCTTGATGATAGAGTTGATGTTGCTGTCCCACTTCAGGTCCTTGGAGATCGTTGTGCCCAGGAACTTGTAGGACTCCACAGCCATCACAGTTCTGTCTAGGATGGTGAGTGCTGGCAGGGTTGGGGGGCTCCTCCTGAAGTCCACGGTCATCTCCACTGTTTTTGCTGTGTTCAGCTCCAGATTGTTCTGACTGCTCCAGAGGACAACCTGATCAACCACCCGTCTATAAGCAGACTCATCACTGTCACTGATGAGACCAATGACTGTAGTGTCATCTGCAAACTTCAGGATTTTAACAGAGGAGTCCATGGAGGTACAGTCATTTGTGTACAGCGAGAAGAGCAGTGGGGAGAGTACACAACCCTGTGGGGCACCCGTGCTGATGGTTCGGGTCCCTGAAGTACACTTTCCCAGCCTCACCTGCTGTTTTCTGCCAGTAAGAAAGTAAGTTATCCACTGGCAGGTGGAGGCTGGTACGCTGAGTTCAGTCAGTTTGCTGTGTAATTGTCCTGGAATAATTGTGTTGAAGGCTGAGCTGAAGTCCAAGAACAGAATTCTTGCATAAGTTCCTGGGTGATCAAGGTGTTGGAGGATGAAGTGGAGACCCATGTTCACTGCATCGTCCACCGACCGGTTGGCCCGATAGGCAAATTGCAGGGGGTCTAGCAGGGGGTCCGTGATTTCCTTAATGTGGTTGAGAACCAGTCTTTCAAAGGACTTCATGACCACAGAGGTCAGGGCAACAGGTCTGTAGTCATTTAGTCCTGTGGTAGTTTTTGGGAATGGGTATTATTGTGGAGCATTTAAAACAGGACGGAACAACACACAGCTCCAGTGATCTGTTGAAGATCTTAGTGAAGACAGGTGCAAGTTGGTCTGCACAGGTCCTCAGGCAGGAGGGAGAGATTCCATCAGGACCTGGGGCCTTCTTGACTTTCTGTTTTTTAAAAAGTCTCAGCACGTCTTCCTCGCAGATCTTCAGGGCAGGCTGGATGGGTTGGATGGGTCTAATAAGACTAATAAGAGCTGTTTATTGTCGAAATTCAAATCCGAGAGCGGAGAGCGAGCAAGACACACACACACACACACACACACACACACAGACAGAGCGCGAGAGAGAGAGAGACTCAACTCAAACTCAAAAGAAGCTTTATTGGCAAGACAAATAAGGACATGTGTGCATCATCCCAGGCTCAGGTTTCACATTAAAAGTAAGTCACATTTACCCCTCCCTCCCTAAATGACACCTTATGGTGTGTGTGCGTGTGTGTTAGTAGTCCGAGGGATGCAGAGTGTACGTTTTTTAATACATTTTAGACTGGGGTGACTTGAGATTTTGCATACTTTTAAAGGGTGCCCTGACTGAAAAAAGGTTGAGAAACACTGGCCTAGACAGTACACTGTCAAAGTACATTGTATAAAAGTTTCTGCTAAATACCAAATATGTAAATGTAAATAAATATAATTTATAATTTTACAAATATATACCATTTCATGAACCCACTGGTTACTGGAAGAAACATCACAGGATCACAGTGGATTGTGGGTAATAGTGGATAGTGGCAATAAAGAGCATTATGTACCCCTTAACCCAGCACTGGTTCTGACAATTCAACAAGGTTTCTTTCAAAGAACATTGGTTAGAATCATACAGAAGAGACTTTCTTTAGTCAGTCCTCTAGACATCTTGTGGTTATGTAGAAAGACGTCCTAACCGTGAGACCTCACTAACATCTGTAATTTCTCCACTACTCTTCATCTTCCTCTTCTCATAATTCAATGTGTGTTCAGATGCTGTAAAAGAGATCAGACAAAATCAGATGTTTCAGTCACCCATCAGACTCAACACAATCAGAACCAGTATGAACGATGTGTACATGTGTATGTAATGTGTGCATGTGTGTGTAGTGTGTGCATGTGTGTGTAGTGTGTGCATGTGTGTAATGTGTGCATGTGTGTGTAATGTGTGTAATGTGTGCGTGTGTGTGTAATGTGTGCATGTGTGTGTAATGTGTGCATGTGTGTGTAATGTGTACATGTGTGTGTAATGTGTACATGTGTGCGTAATGTGTACATGTGTGTGTAATGTGTACATGTGTGTGTAATGTGTACATGTGTATGTAATGTGTGCATGTGTGTGTAATGTGTGCATGTGTGTGTAATGTGTACATGTGTGTAATGTGTACATGTGTGTGTATTGTGTGCATGTGTGTGTAATGTGTGCATGTGTATGTAATGTGTGCATGTGTGTGTAATGTGTGCATGTGTGTGTAATGTGTGCATGTGTGTGTAATGTGTGCATGTGTGTGTAGTGTGCATGTGTGTGTAATGTGCGCATGTGTGTGTAATGTGTGCATGTGTGTGTAATGTGAGCATGTGTGTGTAGTGTGCATGTGTATGTAATGTGTACATGTGTGTGTAATGTGTGCATGTGTATGTAATGTGTGCATGTGTGTGTAATGTGTGCATGTGTGTGTAATGTGTGCATGTGTGTGTAATGTGAGCATGTGTGTGTAGTGTGTGCATGTGTATGTAATGTGTACATGTGTGTGTAATGTGTGCATGTGTGTGTAGTGTGCATGTGTGTGTAATGTGTGCATGTGTGTGTAATGTGTGCATGTGTGTGTAATGTGTGCATGTGTGTGTAATGTGTGCATGTGTGTGTAATGTGAGCATATGTGTGTAGTGTGTGCATGTGTGTGTAATGTGTGCATGTGAGTGTAATGTGTGCATGTGTGTGTAATGTGTAATGTGTGCATGTGTATGTAATTTGTACATGTGTGTGTAATGTGTGCATGTGTGTGTAATGTGTAATGTGTGCATGTGTATGTAATGTGTACATGTGAGTGTAATGTGTACATGTGTATGTAATGTGTGCATGTGTGTGTAATGTGTGCATGTGTGTGTAATGTGTGCATGTGTGTGTAATGTGTGCATGTGTGTGTAATGTGTGCATGTGTATGTAATGTGTACATGTGTGTGTAATGTGTACATGTGTGTGTAATGTGTACATGTGTATGTAATGTGTGCATGTGTGTGTAATGTGTGCATGTGTGTGTAATGTGTGCATGTGTGTGTAATGTGTTCATGTGTATGTAATGTGTGCATGTGTGTGTAATGTGTGCATGTGTATGTAATGTGTGCATGTGTGTGTAATGTGTTCATGTGTATGTAATGTGTGCATGTGTATGTAATGTGTGCATGTGTATGTAATGTGTTCATGTGTGTGTAATGTGTGCATGTGTGTGTAATGTGTACATGTGTGTGTAATGTGTACATGTGTGTGTAATGTGTGCATGTGTATGTAATGTGTGCATGTGTATGTAATGTGTGCATGTGTGTGTAATGTGTACATGTGTGTGTAATGTGTGTGTAATGTGTACATGTGTGTGTAATGTGTGCATGTGTATGTAATGTGTGCATGTGTATGTAATGTGTGCATGTGTGTGTAATGTGTACATGTGTGTGTAATGTGTGTGTAATGTGTGCATGTGTGTGTAATGTGTGCATGTGTGTGTAATGTGTGCATGTGTGTGTAATGTGTACATGTGTGTGTAATGTGTACATGTGTGTGTAATGTGTACATGTGTGTGTAATGTGTGCATGTGTGTGTAATGTGTGCATGTGTGTGTGTAATGTGTACATGTGTGTGTAATGTGTGCATGTGTGTGTAATGTGTACATGTGTGTGTAATGTGTACATGTGTGTGTAATGTGTACATGTGTGTGTAATGTGTTCATGTGTGTGTAATGTGTGCATGTGTGTGTAATGTGTGCATGTGTGTGTAATGTGTACATGTGTGTGTAATGTGTACATGTGTATGTAATGTGTGCATGTGTGTGTAATGTGTGCATGTGTGTGTAATGTGTACATGTGTGTGTAATGTGTTCATGTGTGTGTAATGTGTGCATGTGTGTGTAATGTGTGCATGTGTGTGTAATGTGTACATGTGTGTGTAATGTGTGCATGTGTGTGTAATGTGTGCATGTGTATGTAATGTGTGCATGTGTGTGTAATGTGTTCATATGTGTGTGTAATGTGTGCATGTGTGTGTAATGTGCTCATGTGTGTGTAATGTGTGCATGTGTGTGTAATGTGTGCATGTGTGTGTAATGTGTACATGTGTGTGTAATGTGTGCATGTGTATGTAGTGTGTGCATGTGTATGTAATGTGCATGTGTGTGTAATGTGTACATGTGTATGTAATGTGTACATGTGTATGTAATGTGTGCATGTGTGTGTAATGTGTGCATGTGTATGTAATGTGCATGTGTGTGTAATGTGTACATGTGTGTGTAATGTGCGCATGTGTGTGTAATGTGTGCATGTGTATGTAATGTGCATGTGTGTGTAATGTGTACATGTGTGTGTAATGTGTGCATGTGTGTGTAATGTGTGCATGTGTATGTAATGTGCATGTGTGTGTAATGTGTACATGTGTGTGTAATGTGTGAATGTGTGTGTAATGTGTAGATGTGTGTGTAATGTGTGCATGTGTGTGTAATGTGTGCATGTGTATGTAATGTGCATGTGTGTGTAATGTGTACATGTGTGTGTAATGTGTACATGTGTGTGTAATGTGTGAATGTGTGTGTAATGTGTAGATGTGTGTGTAATGTGTGCATGTGTGTGTAATGTGTGCATGTGTATGTAATGTGTACATGTGTGTGTAATGTGTACATGTGTATGTAATGTGTGCATATGTGTAATGTGTACATGTGTGTGTAATGTGTGCATGTGTATGTAATTTGTACATGTGTATGTAATGTGTGCATGTGTGTGTAATGTGTAATGTGTGCATGTGTATGTAATTTGTACATCTGTGTGTAATGTGTGCATGTGTGTGTAATGTGTAATGTGTACATGTGTGTGTAGTGTGCATGTGTGTGTAATGTGTACATGTGTGTGTAATGTGTGCATGTGTGTGTAATGTGTGCATGTGTGTGTAATGTGTGCATGTGTGTGTAATGTGTGCATGTGTGTGTAATGTGTGCGTGTGTGTGTGTGTGTTTAGTTGTATTTGTGTATAAATCAACAGTAACTCACTCTAGTTTCCCCAGGTTACATTGTGGATCCTCCTGTAGATCTTTGAGCAGTTTTACTCCTGATTCTCCTGGATTATTGAGGTTCAGATACAGTTCTCTCAGATGTGATGATGGATTTGATTTCAGAGCTGAAGCCAGAGCAGTAAAACCTTCATCTGTAATACTGCAGCTCCACAACCTGCAGAAGAAAATCATTTAATAAAAATCATACATCATCTTCTCCCACCTCCTCCTCCATCTCCATTCAGATCCACAACCAGACATCATCACTGAGAAATCTTCAACATGTAAAACTATTCTATTATATTAATGATAAAGTGTTTTATCTTGTGTGGGGAAACGAGTAAAATATGAAACTCCTACACACATCAATAACAGTTTCTGTATGAATGATCTTCTGTATCTACAGTGTGAAAGTGAAGATCTTACTTCAGTATCTCCAGTTTACAGTGTGGATTCTCCAGTCCAGCAGAGAGCAGCTTCACTCCTGAATCCTTCAGTTTATTGTTATTCAGGTCCAGATGTTTCAGACTGGAGGAGTTTAAACTGAGAACTGAGGACAGAACTTCACAACTTTCCTCTGTTAGATTACAATTACACAACCTGGAGAGAAATAATCAGATCAATCAGAGAAATGAAAGACGTCACCCTGCAGCAGTAGGTGGAATCCATGTAGCAAATCTGATAATATTACCCAGACTGCATTGCAGATAAAAGTGAAAGCAGTTGAATTGATGATGCTGAATCAGTAATCGTTCCAACAACTTGTTAGCTGGTAGATCATTTAGCAACAATCACACTACAACATCTACACATTCAAAACCAAAAATCCTCCCAAACACCAACTAATGGAACCTGAGATTTCAGTTCTAGTTTAATTAATGATGCTTCATAATCACACAGGAGTCTGAATCATTATCAGATGTTTTCATAGTGGTGTTTAAAGTAATATATCAGGATGGTGGGTGGAGCAGCTGGTAGAGCGAGTACTGCAATGCAACACAGTTCCTGAGCTCCTAGGTTTAATTATCTTTTTTTGTTATTGTCTATGTAGAGTTTTATATGTTCCCCCAATAGTTCCCAGCATTTTATGGTTTGTTTTTTTCTGAACATAAAAACATTCGAGGGTAAATTAGCTACTCTAAGTGGCTCCTGGTGTGAGTTATTGTATCTAAAAGTGTGTGTGTGTGTGTGCACATGAAAGAAGACACACTTCCTGGTTTTAAGTGGTGTGGCTCTTATGGGAAAAGCTCATTTTCCACCAGGTTGCACCACATGAACCCCCTGTGATATCAGAAGCTAAAGTTGAACAAAGTGAAATTTATGATGATGTAACATGAACTGTCAGAGTTGTGATGTAAACACTTTTTTCCAACATGGCCGAACAATCCAACAAATAATAATGTAGAATTTGTATGTTAATTCTAACAGTAAATCAGGTGAACGAGTTTCTCCTCTCAGAAACCTACTGCCTGATGCACATGAAAACAGCATCACTCCAGGGTGTGTTTCTACTATACTCGGATTGTTTCCCACCACGCCCCTGACCAGGATGAAGTGGTTAATGTAACTGAATGAGTCCTGATGTATAAAACTTTGTAATCATTAAAAACGTGATTTGATTTTAGAACATCAAACCCCCCAGCTATTCAGATCTAACTGAAGCACAACTGATGATTTCTGGTTAAAACTGATTTACTGGTCGTTACTGGCTTGTTACTAAAATATTGCTGTTACCTCTGTGAATGTTGCTAACTAAAAAGCTAATCCACAAAATTCATTTTATTCCTGTATAGAGGAACACTGAGAAGATAAAAATAACAGTTATTACTGAATCACATTTTTCTTCATCCATGATAAATTCCTACAGCAGGTTCAACACCAGAAACTCAGGTGCTGCTAGTTTAGGATCTAATCTCAGGTAAGTTAGTGAGCTACAGTAAAGAAACAATTATGATAGGATGTGATGATGTATGAAGACTCCAAAGAGTCCCAAACAAACCATCTACCAAGTTTCAGCTTTTATTAAAATGATGCTTCAGAGTGAAACAGATCTTCTGTATCTACAGTGTGAAAGTGAAGATCTTACCCCAGTATCTCCAGTTTACAGTGTGGATTCTCCAGTCCAGCAGAGAGCAGCTTCACTCCTGAATCCTTCAGTTTATTGTTACTCAGGTTCAGATGTTTCAGACTGGAGGAGTTTAAACTGAGGACAGAACTTCACAACTTTCCTCTGTTAGATCACAACCCCACAACCTGGAGAGAAATAATCAGATCAATCAGAGAAAGTAGCAGATCTGATATTATTACCCAGAATGCATTGCAGATGAAAGTGATAATGCTGAATCTGCAGTTGTTCCAAAGTGAGTGTAAAATGTGATTTCAGACTTAAAATGGATTCCACATTTTAAAGGCTTTTACAGTTCAAATTTTGAATCTTCAGTAGATCTTTGTTAGCTGGTAGATCATTTAGCAACAATCACACTACAACATCTACACAATCAAAACCAAAAACACCAACTAATGAAACCTGGGATTTCAGTTCTAGTTTAATTAATGATGCTTCATAATCACACAGGAGTCCGAATCATTATCAGATGTTTTCATAGTGGTGTTCAAACACCTAATATATCAGGATGGTGGGTGGAGCAGCTGGTAGAGCGAGAACTGCAATGCAACACAGTTCCTGAGCTCCTAGGTTCAATTATCTGGTTACTGTCTGTGAAGAGTTTTTGTATGTTCTCCCAATAGTTCCCTGCATTTTATGTTTTGTTTTTTTCTGAACATAAAAACATTCGAGGGTAAATTAGCTACTCTAAGTGGCTCCTGGTGTGAGTTATTGTACCTAAAAGTGTGTGTACATGAAAGAAGACACACTTCCTGGTTTTAAGTGGTGTGGCTCTTATGGGAAAAGCTAATTTCCCACCAGGTTGCACCACATGAACCCCCTGTGTTATCAGAAGCTAAAGTTGGACAAAGTGAAATTTATGATGATGTAACATGAATTGTCAGAGTTGTGATGTAAACCAGACATCATCACTGAGAAATCTTCAACATGTAAAACTATTCTATTATATTAATGATAAAGTGTTTTATCTTGTGTGGGGAAAATGAGTAAAATATGAAACTCCTACACACATCAATAACAGTTTCTGTATGAATGATCTTCTGTATCTACAGTGTGAAAGTGAAGATCTTACCCCAGTATCTCCAGTTTACAGTGTGGATTCTCCAGTCCAGCAGAGAGCAGCTTCACTCCTGAATCCTTCAGGTTATTGTTACCCAGGATCAGATGTTTCAGACTGGAGGAGTTTAAACTGAGAACTGAGGACAGAACTTCACAACTTTCCTCTGTTAGATCACACCCCCTCAACCTGGAGAGAAATAATCAGATCAATCAGAGAAATGAAAGACGTCACCCTGCACCAGTAGGTGGAATCCATGTAGCAAATCTGATAATATTACCCAGACTGCATTGCAGATAAAAGTGAAAGCAGTTGAATTGATGATGCTGAATCAGTAATCGTTCCAACAACTTGTTAGCTGGTAGATCATTTAGCAACAATCACACTGCAACATCTACACATTCAAAACCAAAAACCCTCCAAACACCAACTAATGGAACCTGAGATTTCAGTTCTAGTTTAATTAATGATGCTTCATAATCACACAGGAGTCTGAATCATTATCAGATGTTTTCATAGTGGTGTTTAAAGTAATATATCAGGATGGTGGGTGGAGCAGCTGGTAGAGCGAGTACTGCAATGCAACACAGTTCCTGAGCTCCTAGGTTTAATTATCTTTTTTTGTTATTGTCTATGTAGAGTTTTATATGTTCCCCCAATAGTTCCCAGCATTTTATGGTTTGTTTTTTTCTGAACATAAAAACATTTGAGGGTAAATTAGCTACTCTAAGTGGCTCCTGGTGTGAGTTATTGTACCTAAAAGTGTGTGCACATGAAAGAAGACACACGTCCTGGTTTTAAGTGGTGTGGCTCTTATGGGAAAAGTTAATTTTCCACCAGGTTGCACCACATGAACCCCCTGTGATATCAGAAGCTAAAGTTGAACAAAGTGAAATTTATGATGATGTAACATGAACTGTCTGAGTTGTGATGTAAACACTTTTTTCCAACATGGCCGAACAATCCAACAAATAATAATGTAGAATTTGTATGTTAATTCTAACAGTAAATCAGGTGAATGAGTTTCACCTCTCAGAAACCTACTGCCTGATGTGCACATGAAAACAGCATCACTCCAGGGTGTGTTTCTACTATACTCGGATTGTTTCCCACCACGCCCCTGACCAGGATGAAGTGGTTAATGTAACTGAATGAGTCCTGATGTATAAAACTTTGTAATCATTAAAAACGTGATTTGATTTTAGAACATCAAACCCCCAGCTATTCAGATCTAACTGAAGCACAACTGATGATTTCTGGTTAAAACTGATTTACTGGTCGTTACTGGCTTGTTACTAAAATATTGCTGTTACCTCTGTGAATGTTGCTAACTAAAAAGCTAATCCACAAAATTCATTTTATTCCTGTATAGAGGAACAATGAGAAGATAAAAATAACAGTTATTACTGAATCACATTTTTCTTCATCCATGTTAAATTCCTACAGCAGGTTCAGCACCAGAAACTCAGGTGCTGCTAGTTTAGGATCTAATCTCAGGTAAGTTAGTGAGCTACAGTAAAGAAACAATCATGATAGGATGTGATGATGTATGAAGACTCCAAAGAGTCCCAAACAAACCATCTACCAAGGTTCAGCTTTTATTAAAATGATGCTTCAGAGTGAAACAGATCTTCTGTATCTACAGTGTGAAAGTGAAGATCTTACCCCAGTATCTCCAGTTTACAGTGTGGATTCTCCAGTCCAGCAGAGAGCAGCTTCACTCCTGAATCCTTCAGTTTATTGTTATTCAGGTTCAGATGTTTCAGACTGGAGGAGTTTAAACTGAAAACTGAGGACAGAACTTCACAACTTTCCTCTGTTAGATTACACTCCCTCAACCTGGAGAGAAATAATCAGATCAATCAGAGAAAGTAGCAGATCTGATATTATTACCCAGAATGCATTGCAGATGAAAGTGAAAGCTGTTCAACTGATGATGCTGAATCTGGAATTGTTCCAAAGTGAGTGTAAAATGTGATTTCAGACTTAAAATGGATTCCACATTTTAAATGCACTTTCACAGTTCAAATGTGGGATCTTCAGTAGATC
This sequence comes from Trichomycterus rosablanca, assembly GCF_030014385.1. Lineage (NCBI taxonomy): Eukaryota > Metazoa > Chordata > Actinopteri > Siluriformes > Trichomycteridae > Trichomycterus > Trichomycterus rosablanca. The sequence continues at coordinate 20,390,768 of NC_086002.1, forward strand.
TAGTGATGTTAAACTCCTAATTTATCAGGATGGTGGGTGGAGCAGCTGGTAGAGCAAGTACTGCACTGCAACACAGTTCCTGAGCTCCTAGGTTTAATGATCTGGTTATTGTCTGTGAAGAGTTTTGTATGTTCTCCCAATAGTTCCCTGCATTTTATGTTTTTTTTTCTGAACATAAAAACATTCGAGGGTAAATTAGCTACTCTAAGTGGCTCCTGGTGTGAGTTATTGTATCCAAAAGTGTGTGTGTGTGTGTGCACATAAAAGAAGACACACAGCCTGGTTTGCTTCAGAGTGAAACAGATCTTCTGTATCTACAGTGTAAAAGTGAAGATCTTACTCCAGTATCTCCAGTTTACAGTGTGGATTCTCCAGTCCAGCAGAGAGCAGCTTCACTCCTGAATCCTTCAGTTTATTGTTACTCAGGTTCAGATGTTTCAGACTGGAGGAGTTTAAACTGAGAACTGAGGACAGAACTTCACAACTTTTCTCTGTTAGATTACAATCCCACAACCTGGAGAGAAATAATCAGATCAATCAGAGAAATGAAAGGTAGGTGAAATACAAGTAGCAGATCTGATAATATTACCCAGACTGCAGTGCAGATGAAGGTGAAAGCAGTTGAATTGATGATGCTAAATCAGTAATCATTCCAACAGCTTGTTAGCTGGTAGATCATTTAGCAACAATCACACTATGACATCTACACACTTAAAACCAAAAATCCTCCCAAACACCAACTAATGGAACCTGGGATTTCAGTTCTAGTTTAATTAATGATGCTTCATAATCACACAGGAGTCTGAATCATTATCAGATGTTTTCATAGTGGTGTTCAAACACCTAATATATCAGGATGGTGGGTGGAGCAGCTGGTAGAGCGAGTACTGCAATGCAACACAGTTCCTGAGCTCCTAGGTTCAATTATCTGGTTATTGTCTGTGAAGAGTTTTGTATGTTCTCTCAATAGTTCCCTGCGTTTTATGTTTTTTTTCTGAACATAAAAACATTCGAGGGCAAATTAGCTACTCTAAGTGGCTCCTGGTGTGAGTTATTGTATCTAAAAGTGTGTGTACATGAAAGAAGACACACGTCCTGGTTTTAAGTGGTGTGGCTCTTATGGGAAAAGTTCATTTCCCACCAGGTTGCACCACATGAACCCCCTGTGATATCAGAAGCTAAAATTGAACAAAGTGAAATTTATGATGATGTAACATGAACTGTCTGAGTTGTGATGTAAACACTTTTTCCAACATGGCCGAACAATCCAACAAATAATAATGTAGAATTTGTATGTTAATTCTAACAGTAAATCAGGTGAATGAGTTTCACCTCTCAGAAACCTACTGCCTGATGTGCACATGAAAACAGCATCACTCCAGGGTGTGTTTCTACTATACTCGGATTGTTTCCCACCACGCCCCTGACCAGGATGAAGTGGTTAATGTAACTGAATGAGTCCTGATGTATAAAACTTTGTAATCATTAAAAACCTGATTTGATTTTAGAACATCAAACCCCCCAGCTATTCAGATCTAACTGAAGCACAACTGATGATTTCTGGTTAAAACTGATTTACTGGTCGTTACTGGCTTGTTACTAAAATATTGCTGTTACCTCTGTGAATGTTGCTAACTAAAAAGCTAATACACAAAATTCATTTTATTCCTGTATAGAAGAACACTGAGAAGATAAAAATAGCAGTTATTACTGAATCACATTTTTCTTCATCCATGATAAATTCCTACAGCAGGTTCAACACCAGAAACTCAGGTGCTGCTAGTTTAGGATCTAATCTCAGGTAAGTTAGTGAGCTACAGTAAAGAAACAATTATGATAGGATGTGATGATGTATGAAGACTCCAAAGAGTCCCAAACAAACCATCTACCAAGGTTCAGCTTTTATTAAAATGATGCTTCAGAGTGAAACAGATCTTCTGTATCTACAGTGTGAAAGTGAAGATCTTACTCCAGTATCTCCAGTTTACAGTGTGGATTCTCCAGTCCAGCAGAGAGCAGCTTCACTCCTAAATCCTTCAGGTTATTGTTACCCAGGTTCAGATGTTTCAGACTGGAGGAGTTTAAACTGAGAACTGAGGACAGAACTAAACAACTTTCCTCTGTTAGTTTACAACACCTCAACCTGGAGAGAAATAATCAGATCAATCAGAGAAATGAAAGACGTCACCCTGCAGCAGTAGGTAGAATCCAAGAAGGAGATCTGATAGTATTACCCAGACTGCAGTGCAGATGAAAGTGAAAGCAACTGAGTTGATGATTCGGAACGTGTGTGTCACCCTGAGATGGTTTATTTGTTTACGCTGATTGTTTCCCAGGATGAAGTGATTAGTGTAAATGAATGAATGTGTATAAAACTTTGTAAATAATTGTATACTTTTTTAAATTTATCCTTCGGGATTAATAAAGTATCTATCTAAAAGTGAAAATCTTACTCCAGTATCTCCAGTTTACAGTGTGGATTCTCCAGTCCAGCAGAGAGCAGCTTCACTCCTAAATCCTTCAGTTTATTGTTATTCAGGTCCAGATGTTTCAGACTGGAGGAGTTTATCAATCAGAGAAAGTAGCAGATCTGATATTATTACCCAGAATGCATTGCAGATGAAAGTGATAATGCTGAATCTGCAGTTGTTCCAAAGTGAGTGTAAAATGTGATTTCAGACTTAAAATGGATTCCACATTTTAAAGGCTTTTACAGTTCAAATTTTGAATCTTCAGTAGATCTTTGTTAGCTGGTAGATCATTTAGCAACAATCACACTACAACATCTACACAATCAAAACCAAAAACCCTCCAAACACCAACTAATGAAACCTGGGATTTCAGTTCTAGTTTAATTAATGATGCTTCATAATCACACAGGAGTCCGAATCATTATCAGATGTTTTCATAGTGGTGTTCAAACACCTAATATATCAGGATGGTGGGTGGAGCAGCTGGTAGAGCGAGAACTGCAATGCAACACAGTTCCTGAGCTCCTAGGTTCAATTATCTGGTTACTGTCTGTGAAGAGTTTTTGTATGTTCTCCCAATAGTTCCCTGCATTTTATGTTTTGTTTTTTTCTGAACATAAAAACATTCGAGGGTAAATTAGCTACTCTAAGTGGCTCCTGGTGTGAGTTATTGTACCTAAAAGTGTGTGTACATGAAAGAAGACACACTTCCTGGTTTTAAGTGGTGTGGCTCTTATGGGAAAAGCTAATTTCCCACCAGGTTGCACCACATGAACCCCCTGTGTTATCAGAAGCTAAAGTTGGACAAAGTGAAATTTATGATGATGTAACATGAATTGTCAGAGTTGTGATGTAAACCAGACATCATCACTGAGAAATCTTCAACATGTAAAACTATTCTATTATATTAATGATAAAGTGTTTTATCTTGTGTGGGGAAAATGAGTAAAATATGAAACTCCTACACACATCAATAACAGTTTCTGTATGAATGATCTTCTGTATCTACAGTGTGAAAGTGAAGATCTTACCCCAGTATCTCCAGTTTACAGTGTGGATTCTCCAGTCCAGCAGAGAGCAGCTTCACTCCTGAATCCTTCAGGTTATTGTTACCCAGGATCAGATGTTTCAGACTGGAGGAGTTTAAACTGAGAACTGAGGACAGAACTTCACAACTTTCCTCTGTTAGATCACACCCCCTCAACCTGGAGAGAAATAATCAGATCAATCAGAGAAATGAAAGACGTCACCCTGCACCAGTAGGTGGAATCCATGTAGCAAATCTGATAATATTACCCAGACTGCATTGCAGATAAAAGTGAAAGCAGTTGAATTGATGATGCTGAATCAGTAATCGTTCCAACAACTTGTTAGCTGGTAGATCATTTAGCAACAATCACACTGCAACATCTACACATTCAAAACCAAAAACCCTCCAAACACCAACTAATGGAACCTGAGATTTCAGTTCTAGTTTAATTAATGATGCTTCATAATCACACAGGAGTCTGAATCATTATCAGATGTTTTCATAGTGGTGTTTAAAGTAATATATCAGGATGGTGGGTGGAGCAGCTGGTAGAGCGAGTACTGCAATGCAACACAGTTCCTGAGCTCCTAGGTTTAATTATCTTTTTTTGTTATTGTCTATGTAGAGTTTTATATGTTCCCCCAATAGTTCCCAGCATTTTATGGTTTGTTTTTTTCTGAACATAAAAACATTTGAGGGTAAATTAGCTACTCTAAGTGGCTCCTGGTGTGAGTTATTGTACCTAAAAGTGTGTGCACATGAAAGAAGACACACGTCCTGGTTTTAAGTGGTGTGGCTCTTATGGGAAAAGTTAATTTTCCACCAGGTTGCACCACATGAACCCCCTGTGATATCAGAAGCTAAAGTTGAACAAAGTGAAATTTATGATGATGTAACATGAACTGTCTGAGTTGTGATGTAAACACTTTTTTCCAACATGGCCGAACAATCCAACAAATAATAATGTAGAATTTGTATGTTAATTCTAACAGTAAATCAGGTGAATGAGTTTCACCTCTCAGAAACCTACTGCCTGATGTGCACATGAAAACAGCATCACTCCAGGGTGTGTTTCTACTATACTCGGATTGTTTCCCACCACGCCCCTGACCAGGATGAAGTGGTTAATGTAACTGAATGAGTCCTGATGTATAAAACTTTGTAATCATTAAAAACGTGATTTGATTTTAGAACATCAAACCCCCAGCTATTCAGATCTAACTGAAGCACAACTGATGATTTCTGGTTAAAACTGATTTACTGGTCGTTACTGGCTTGTTACTAAAATATTGCTGTTACCTCTGTGAATGTTGCTAACTAAAAAGCTAATCCACAAAATTCATTTTATTCCTGTATAGAGGAACAATGAGAAGATAAAAATAACAGTTATTACTGAATCACATTTTTCTTCATCCATGTTAAATTCCTACAGCAGGTTCAGCACCAGAAACTCAGGTGCTGCTAGTTTAGGATCTAATCTCAGGTAAGTTAGTGAGCTACAGTAAAGAAACAATCATGATAGGATGTGATGATGTATGAAGACTCCAAAGAGTCCCAAACAAACCATCTACCAAGGTTCAGCTTTTATTAAAATGATGCTTCAGAGTGAAACAGATCTTCTGTATCTACAGTGTGAAAGTGAAGATCTTACCCCAGTATCTCCAGTTTACAGTGTGGATTCTCCAGTCCAGCAGAGAGCAGCTTCACTCCTGAATCCTTCAGTTTATTGTTATTCAGGTTCAGATGTTTCAGACTGGAGGAGTTTAAACTGAAAACTGAGGACAGAACTTCACAACTTTCCTCTGTTAGATTACACTCCCTCAACCTGGAGAGAAATAATCAGATCAATCAGAGAAAGTAGCAGATCTGATATTATTACCCAGAATGCATTGCAGATGAAAGTGAAAGCTGTTCAACTGATGATGCTGAATCTGGAATTGTTCCAAAGTGAGTGTAAAATGTGATTTCAGACTTAAAATGGATTCCACATTTTAAATGCACTTTCACAGTTCAAATGTGGGATCTTCAGTAGATCTAGTGATGTTAAACTCCTAATTTATCAGGATGGTGGGTGGAGCAGCTGGTAGAGCAAGTACTGCACTGCAACACAGTTCCTGAGCTCCTAGGTTTAATGATCTGGTTATTGTCTGTGAAGAGTTTTGTATGTTCTCCCAATAGTTCCCTGCATTTTATGTTTTTTTTTCTGAACATAAAAACATTCGAGGGTAAATTAGCTACTCTAAGTGGCTCCTGGTGTGAGTTATTGTATCCAAAAGTGTGTGTGTGTGTGTGCACATAAAAGAAGACACACAGCCTGGTTTGCTTCAGAGTGAAACAGATCTTCTGTATCTACAGTGTAAAAGTGAAGATCTTACTCCAGTATCTCCAGTTTACAGTGTGGATTCTCCAGTCCAGCAGAGAGCAGCTTCACTCCTGAATCCTTCAGTTTATTGTTACTCAGGTTCAGATGTTTCAGACTGGAGGAGTTTAAACTGAGAACTGAGGACAGAACTTCACAACTTTTCTCTGTTAGATTACAATCCCACAACCTGGAGAGAAATAATCAGATCAATCAGAGAAATGAAAGGTAGGTGAAATACAAGTAGCAGATCTGATAATATTACCCAGACTGCAGTGCAGATGAAGGTGAAAGCAGTTGAATTGATGATGCTAAATCAGTAATCATTCCAACAGCTTGTTAGCTGGTAGATCATTTAGCAACAATCACACTATGACATCTACACACTTAAAACCAAAAATCCTCCCAAACACCAACTAATGGAACCTGGGATTTCAGTTCTAGTTTAATTAATGATGCTTCATAATCACACAGGAGTCTGAATCATTATCAGATGTTTTCATAGTGGTGTTCAAACACCTAATATATCAGGATGGTGGGTGGAGCAGCTGGTAGAGCGAGTACTGCAATGCAACACAGTTCCTGAGCTCCTAGGTTCAATTATCTGGTTATTGTCTGTGAAGAGTTTTGTATGTTCTCTCAATAGTTCCCTGCGTTTTATGTTTTTTTTCTGAACATAAAAACATTCGAGGGCAAATTAGCTACTCTAAGTGGCTCCTGGTGTGAGTTATTGTATCTAAAAGTGTGTGTACATGAAAGAAGACACACGTCCTGGTTTTAAGTGGTGTGGCTCTTATGGGAAAAGTTCATTTCCCACCAGGTTGCACCACATGAACCCCCTGTGATATCAGAAGCTAAAATTGAACAAAGTGAAATTTATGATGATGTAACATGAACTGTCTGAGTTGTGATGTAAACACTTTTTCCAACATGGCCGAACAATCCAACAAATAATAATGTAGAATTTGTATGTTAATTCTAACAGTAAATCAGGTGAATGAGTTTCACCTCTCAGAAACCTACTGCCTGATGTGCACATGAAAACAGCATCACTCCAGGGTGTGTTTCTACTATACTCGGATTGTTTCCCACCACGCCCCTGACCAGGATGAAGTGGTTAATGTAACTGAATGAGTCCTGATGTATAAAACTTTGTAATCATTAAAAACCTGATTTGATTTTAGAACATCAAACCCCCCAGCTATTCAGATCTAACTGAAGCACAACTGATGATTTCTGGTTAAAACTGATTTACTGGTCGTTACTGGCTTGTTACTAAAATATTGCTGTTACCTCTGTGAATGTTGCTAACTAAAAAGCTAATACACAAAATTCATTTTATTCCTGTATAGAAGAACACTGAGAAGATAAAAATAGCAGTTATTACTGAATCACATTTTTCTTCATCCATGATAAATTCCTACAGCAGGTTCAACACCAGAAACTCAGGTGCTGCTAGTTTAGGATCTAATCTCAGGTAAGTTAGTGAGCTACAGTAAAGAAACAATTATGATAGGATGTGATGATGTATGAAGACTCCAAAGAGTCCCAAACAAACCATCTACCAAGGTTCAGCTTTTATTAAAATGATGCTTCAGAGTGAAACAGATCTTCTGTATCTACAGTGTGAAAGTGAAGATCTTACTCCAGTATCTCCAGTTTACAGTGTGGATTCTCCAGTCCAGCAGAGAGCAGCTTCACTCCTAAATCCTTCAGGTTATTGTTACCCAGGTTCAGATGTTTCAGACTGGAGGAGTTTAAACTGAGAACTGAGGACAGAACTAAACAACTTTCCTCTGTTAGTTTACAACACCTCAACCTGGAGAGAAATAATCAGATCAATCAGAGAAATGAAAGACGTCACCCTGCAGCAGTAGGTAGAATCCAAGAAGGAGATCTGATAGTATTACCCAGACTGCAGTGCAGATGAAAGTGAAAGCAACTGAGTTGATGATTCGGAACGTGTGTGTCACCCTGAGATGGTTTATTTGTTTACGCTGATTGTTTCCCAGGATGAAGTGATTAGTGTAAATGAATGAATGTGTATAAAACTTTGTAAATAATTGTATACTTTTTTAAATTTATCCTTCGGGATTAATAAAGTATCTATCTAAAAGTGAAAATCTTACTCCAGTATCTCCAGTTTACAGTGTGGATTCTCCAGTCCAGCAGAGAGCAGCTTCACTCCTAAATCCTTCAGTTTATTGTTATTCAGGTCCAGATGTTTCAGACTGGAGGAGTTTATCAATCAGAGAAAGTAGCAGATCTGATATTATTACCCAGAATGCATTGCAGATGAAAGTGATAATGCTGAATCTGCAGTTGTTCCAAAGTGAGTGTAAAATGTGATTTCAGACTTAAAATGGATTCCACATTTTAAAGGCTTTTACAGTTCAAATTTTGAATCTTCAGTAGATCTTTGTTAGCTGGTAGATCATTTAGCAACAATCACACTACAACATCTACACAATCAAAACCAAAAACCCTCCAAACACCAACTAATGAAACCTGGGATTTCAGTTCTAGTTTAATTAATGATGCTTCATAATCACACAGGAGTCCGAATCATTATCAGATGTTTTCATAGTGGTGTTCAAACACCTAATATATCAGGATGGTGGGTGGAGCAGCTGGTAGAGCGAGAACTGCAATGCAACACAGTTCCTGAGCTCCTAGGTTCAATTATCTGGTTACTGTCTGTGAAGAGTTTTTGTATGTTCTCCCAATAGTTCCCTGCATTTTATGTTTTGTTTTTTTCTGAACATAAAAACATTCGAGGGTAAATTAGCTACTCTAAGTGGCTCCTGGTGTGAGTTATTGTACCTAAAAGTGTGTGTACATGAAAGAAGACACACTTCCTGGTTTTAAGTGGTGTGGCTCTTATGGGAAAAGCTAATTTCCCACCAGGTTGCACCACATGAACCCCCTGTGTTATCAGAAGCTAAAGTTGGACAAAGTGAAATTTATGATGATGTAACATGAATTGTCAGAGTTGTGATGTAAACCAGACATCATCACTGAGAAATCTTCAACATGTAAAACTATTCTATTATATTAATGATAAAGTGTTTTATCTTGTGTGGGGAAAATGAGTAAAATATGAAACTCCTACACACATCAATAACAGTTTCTGTATGAATGATCTTCTGTATCTACAGTGTGAAAGTGAAGATCTTACCCCAGTATCTCCAGTTTACAGTGTGGATTCTCCAGTCCAGCAGAGAGCAGCTTCACTCCTGAATCCTTCAGGTTATTGTTACCCAGGATCAGATGTTTCAGACTGGAGGAGTTTAAACTGAGAACTGAGGACAGAACTTCACAACTTTCCTCTGTTAGATCACACCCCCTCAACCTGGAGAGAAATAATCAGATCAATCAGAGAAATGAAAGACGTCACCCTGCACCAGTAGGTGGAATCCATGTAGCAAATCTGATAATATTACCCAGACTGCATTGCAGATAAAAGTGAAAGCAGTTGAATTGATGATGCTGAATCAGTAATCGTTCCAACAACTTGTTAGCTGGTAGATCATTTAGCAACAATCACACTGCAACATCTACACATTCAAAACCAAAAACCCTCCAAACACCAACTAATGGAACCTGAGATTTCAGTTCTAGTTTAATTAATGATGCTTCATAATCACACAGGAGTCTGAATCATTATCAGATGTTTTCATAGTGGTGTTTAAAGTAATATATCAGGATGGTGGGTGGAGCAGCTGGTAGAGCGAGTACTGCAATGCAACACAGTTCCTGAGCTCCTAGGTTTAATTATCTTTTTTTGTTATTGTCTATGTAGAGTTTTATATGTTCCCCCAATAGTTCCCAGCATTTTATGGTTTGTTTTTTTCTGAACATAAAAACATTTGAGGGTAAATTAGCTACTCTAAGTGGCTCCTGGTGTGAGTTATTGTACCTAAAAGTGTGTGCACATGAAAGAAGACACACGTCCTGGTTTTAAGTGGTGTGGCTCTTATGGGAAAAGTTAATTTTCCACCAGGTTGCACCACATGAACCCCCTGTGATATCAGAAGCTAAAGTTGAACAAAGTGAAATTTATGATGATGTAACATGAACTGTCTGAGTTGTGATGTAAACACTTTTTTCCAACATGGCCGAACAATCCAACAAATAATAATGTAGAATTTGTATGTTAATTCTAACAGTAAATCAGGTGAATGAGTTTCACCTCTCAGAAACCTACTGCCTGATGTGCACATGAAAACAGCATCACTCCAGGGTGTGTTTCTACTATACTCGGATTGTTTCCCACCACGCCCCTGACCAGGATGAAGTGGTTAATGTAACTGAATGAGTCCTGATGTATAAAACTTTGTAATCATTAAAAACGTGATTTGATTTTAGAACATCAAACCCCCAGCTATTCAGATCTAACTGAAGCACAACTGATGATTTCTGGTTAAAACTGATTTACTGGTCGTTACTGGCTTGTTACTAAAATATTGCTGTTACCTCTGTGAATGTTGCTAACTAAAAAGCTAATCCACAAAATTCATTTTATTCCTGTATAGAGGAACAATGAGAAGATAAAAATAACAGTTATTACTGAATCACATTTTTCTTCATCCATGTTAAATTCCTACAGCAGGTTCAGCACCAGAAACTCAGGTGCTGCTAGTTTAGGATCTAATCTCAGGTAAGTTAGTGAGCTACAGTAAAGAAACAATCATGATAGGATGTGATGATGTATGAAGACTCCAAAGAGTCCCAAACAAACCATCTACCAAGGTTCAGCTTTTATTAAAATGATGCTTCAGAGTGAAACAGATCTTCTGTATCTACAGTGTGAAAGTGAAGATCTTACCCCAGTATCTCCAGTTTACAGTGTGGATTCTCCAGTCCAGCAGAGAGCAGCTTCACTCCTGAATCCTTCAGTTTATTGTTATTCAGGTTCAGATGTTTCAGACTGGAGGAGTTTAAACTGAAAACTGAGGACAGAACTTCACAACTTTCCTCTGTTAGATTACACTCCCTCAACCTGGAGAGAAATAATCAGATCAATCAGAGAAAGTAGCAGATCTGATATTATTACCCAGAATGCATTGCAGATGAAAGTGAAAGCTGTTCAACTGATGATGCTGAATCTGGAATTGTTCCAAAGTGAGTGTAAAATGTGATTTCAGACTTAAAATGGATTCCACATTTTAAATGCACTTTCACAGTTCAAATGTGGGATCTTCAGTAGATCTAGTGATGTTAAACTCCTAATTTATCAGGATGGTGGGTGGAGCAGCTGGTAGAGCAAGTACTGCACTGCAACACAGTTCCTGAGCTCCTAGGTTTAATGATCTGGTTATTGTCTGTGAAGAGTTTTGTATGTTCTCCCAATAGTTCCCTGCATTTTATGTTTTTTTTTCTGAACATAAAAACATTCGAGGGTAAATTAGCTACTCTAAGTGGCTCCTGGTGTGAGTTATTGTATCCAAAAGTGTGTGTGTGTGTGTGCACATAAAAGAAGACACACAGCCTGGTTTGCTTCAGAGTGAAACAGATCTTCTGTATCTACAGTGTAAAAGTGAAGATCTTACTCCAGTATCTCCAGTTTACAGTGTGGATTCTCCAGTCCAGCAGAGAGCAGCTTCACTCCTGAATCCTTCAGTTTATTGTTACTCAGGTTCAGATGTTTCAGACTGGAGGAGTTTAAACTGAGAACTGAGGACAGAACTTCACAACTTTTCTCTGTTAGATTACAATCCCACAACCTGGAGAGAAATAATCAGATCAATCAGAGAAATGAAAGGTAGGTGAAATACAAGTAGCAGATCTGATAATATTACCCAGACTGCAGTGCAGATGAAGGTGAAAGCAGTTGAATTGATGATGCTAAATCAGTAATCATTCCAACAGCTTGTTAGCTGGTAGATCATTTAGCAACAATCACACTATGACATCTACACACTTAAAACCAAAAATCCTCCCAAACACCAACTAATGGAACCTGGGATTTCAGTTCTAGTTTAATTAATGATGCTTCATAATCACACAGGAGTCTGAATCATTATCAGATGTTTTCATAGTGGTGTTCAAACACCTAATATATCAGGATGGTGGGTGGAGCAGCTGGTAGAGCGAGTACTGCAATGCAACACAGTTCCTGAGCTCCTAGGTTCAATTATCTGGTTATTGTCTGTGAAGAGTTTTGTATGTTCTCTCAATAGTTCCCTGCGTTTTATGTTTTTTTTCTGAACATAAAAACATTCGAGGGCAAATTAGCTACTCTAAGTGGCTCCTGGTGTGAGTTATTGTATCTAAAAGTGTGTGTACATGAAAGAAGACACACGTCCTGGTTTTAAGTGGTGTGGCTCTTATGGGAAAAGTTCATTTCCCACCAGGTTGCACCACATGAACCCCCTGTGATATCAGAAGCTAAAATTGAACAAAGTGAAATTTATGATGATGTAACATGAACTGTCTGAGTTGTGATGTAAACACTTTTTCCAACATGGCCGAACAATCCAACAAATAATAATGTAGAATTTGTATGTTAATTCTAACAGTAAATCAGGTGAATGAGTTTCACCTCTCAGAAACCTACTGCCTGATGTGCACATGAAAACAGCATCACTCCAGGGTGTGTTTCTACTATACTCGGATTGTTTCCCACCACGCCCCTGACCAGGATGAAGTGGTTAATGTAACTGAATGAGTCCTGATGTATAAAACTTTGTAATCATTAAAAACCTGATTTGATTTTAGAACATCAAACCCCCCAGCTATTCAGATCTAACTGAAGCACAACTGATGATTTCTGGTTAAAACTGATTTACTGGTCGTTACTGGCTTGTTACTAAAATATTGCTGTTACCTCTGTGAATGTTGCTAACTAAAAAGCTAATACACAAAATTCATTTTATTCCTGTATAGAAGAACACTGAGAAGATAAAAATAGCAGTTATTACTGAATCACATTTTTCTTCATCCATGATAAATTCCTACAGCAGGTTCAACACCAGAAACTCAGGTGCTGCTAGTTTAGGATCTAATCTCAGGTAAGTTAGTGAGCTACAGTAAAGAAACAATTATGATAGGATGTGATGATGTATGAAGACTCCAAAGAGTCCCAAACAAACCATCTACCAAGGTTCAGCTTTTATTAAAATGATGCTTCAGAGTGAAACAGATCTTCTGTATCTACAGTGTGAAAGTGAAGATCTTACTCCAGTATCTCCAGTTTACAGTGTGGATTCTCCAGTCCAGCAGAGAGCAGCTTCACTCCTAAATCCTTCAGGTTATTGTTACCCAGGTTCAGATGTTTCAGACTGGAGGAGTTTAAACTGAGAACTGAGGACAGAACTAAACAACTTTCCTCTGTTAGTTTACAACACCTCAACCTGGAGAGAAATAATCAGATCAATCAGAGAAATGAAAGACGTCACCCTGCAGCAGTAGGTAGAATCCAAGAAGGAGATCTGATAGTATTACCCAGACTGCAGTGCAGATGAAAGTGAAAGCAACTGAGTTGATGATTCGGAACGTGTGTGTCACCCTGAGATGGTTTATTTGTTTACGCTGATTGTTTCCCAGGATGAAGTGATTAGTGTAAATGAATGAATGTGTATAAAACTTTGTAAATAATTGTATACTTTTTTAAATTTATCCTTCGGGATTAATAAAGTATCTATCTAAAAGTGAAAATCTTACTCCAGTATCTCCAGTTTACAGTGTGGATTCTCCAGTCCAGCAGAGAGCAGCTTCACTCCTAAATCCTTCAGTTTATTGTTATTCAGGTCCAGATGTTTCAGACTGGAGGAGTTTAAACTGAGAACTGAGAACCAATAGCAAGACTGCTCTACTGTACTAATTTTCAAACTATACTACATATTTAAAAAGATTGTTTATTATTAATGTATTTCTCTCTTTAATACTGAACTTCATTTAATTTTTTTAAAAGAAATAATAAAAAGAAAGTTTGTCATAATTTGTCTTAAATTTTTTAAATCAGGAAAAATTTTTTATTGTGAACCCAGTATCGTGAATCACATTGAATCGTGGGTAGAGTATCGTTACAACCCTACTCAGTATAATTAGCAGAGTGCAAGTTAGTAGGTGGTGTTAAAAAAGACAGCATAATTATTTTATTTTATTAAATTAACTAAATTAAAGTTAATTTCAGACACATTTTAGGATCAGACTGCAACACTAGTTTAGCAACTTCTCAGTTTTGTGAATCTAATTATTAGTATTTAATTGATGAACTTATGAATCAAATGTCAATGAATGACTCACTCAGCTTTTCTTGATTCTTTCACCACTGGCAGCAGCTTCAGAAGACCTTCATGTGATGGGTAATATTTCCTCAAATTAAACTCATCCAGCTCCTGATCTGAGTTCAGCAACACAAACACCAGAGTCGACCACTCAGCAGGAGACAGACGGCGTCCATCGTGAAGAAGAGAATCTCTTCTGTTCAGGTATTTTTGGACTTCCTGCACTAGAGAATCATCGTTCAGTTCATTCAGACAGTGGAACAGATTGATGGATTTATCTGGAGAGGGATTCTCACTGATCTTCTTCTTGATGTAACTGACTGTTTCCTCTTTGTTGTAAGAGCTACTTCCTGTTTGTGGCAGTAGGCCTCGTAAGAGAGTCTGATTGGACTCCAGTGAGAGACCCAAGAGGAAGCGGAGGAAAAGATCCAGGTGTCCATTCTTACTCTGTAAGGCCTTGTCCACTGCACTCTTCAGAAATTCAGTGTTTTTTCTGTTTTTGTTGATAAGGGTGAGAAATTCATATAAAGCAGCCAGAAACTCCTGAACACTTAGGTGCACAAAGCTGAAGACCTGACCCAGGTGCAGTCCAGCCTCCTCTCTAAAGATTTGGGTGCAGACTCCTGAGTACACTGATGTGTTTTTGACATCAATGCCACACTCTGTCAGGTCTTCCTCATAGAAGATCAGGTTTCCTTTCTCCAGCTGTTGGAAGGCCAGTTTTCCCAGTGCCAGTATCGTCTCTCTGGTCTGGTGTGGATCAGATTTCCCATGATACTTTTGTTCCTTGTGTTTGATCTGAAAGATCAGAAAGTAAGTAAACATTTCAGTCAGAGTCAGAGTTTTGGGGATCTCTTTCCCCTCGGCTCCATCCAGAATTCTCTCTAGAACAGAGGCTGAGATCCAGCAGAAGACTGGAATGTGACACAAGATATAGAGGCTTCTTGATGACTTCATGTGAGTGATGATTTTACTAGCCAGGTTCTCATCACTGATTCTCTTCCTGAAGTACTCCTCTTTCTGAGGGTCACTGAACCCTCGTACCTCTGTTACCTGGTCTACACACTCAGGAGGGATCTGATTGGCTGCTCCTGGTCGAGTGGTGATCCAGAGGTGAGCAGAGGGAAGCAGGTTCCCCTTGATGAGGTTTGTCAGCAGCACATCCATTTTTACTGACTCCATTATGTTACACAATTGCTCATTATTTTGAAAATCTAGAGGAAGTCGACACTCATCCAGACCATCAAAGATGAACAAAACTTTATAAACATCACAGTCTAATGATGGCAGGTCTTTTACTTCTGGGAAAAACTGATGAAGAAGTTCCATCAGACTGAGATTTTCCTGCTTCATTAAGTTCAGCTCTCTAAAAGGAAGTGGAAATATGAAGATGATGTCCTGATTTGCTTTTCCTTCAGCCCAGTCCAGAATGAACTTCTGCACTGAGACTGTTTTTCCAATTCCAGCGATTCCTTTAGTCAGCACAGTTCTGATGGACGTGTCTTTAAAGAGGTTGTTACATTTGATGGGATTCTCTTGTGTTGCTGGTCTTCTGGATGCTGCTTCAATCTGTCTGACCTCATGTTCATTATTGACGTCTCCACTCCAACCCTCTGTGATGTAGAGCTCTGTGAAGATCTTATTCAGAAGTGCTGAGCTTCCATGCTGGGAGATTCCTTCACTGAATCTTTTAAATTTCTCTTTCAGGTTTGATTTGAGTTTTTTCTGATATACAGAGACCAGTTCTAAAAAACAGAGATTATGAATCAGTATTTTACTGCATAATTTAAACACACTGTATATCATTTAATATTTTAATAAATAGTTTAAACCTCAATTATTATAATTTGCGTATTTGTAGATGTAGTGACCAATATCACAGTTCAAATTTTTATCTAATGTCAAGTAGATATTTTCTTTTCCTGCGATAATATTGCGATATAAAAACAAATGCAGGAATTTTCACAACATTATTAATAATATTAATAATGCATGTATCTTACTCTAATTAAGGGGCTCATCTGTGAAAAATGGTGGTGCCTACAAGAGATACAAAAGATTATGACAAGCTACATCTTTGTACTGGGTTGAAACTGAGCATTAAACTAAGAAAGCTTCAATATCACATGAAGGAATTAACAGGATTGACAAAATTGGTCATTTAATATTTTATTTCACAATTAAAACCCTCTTCAAGTAGTAAACATTATTTAAAAAACCCAAAAGACCTTTGGGCTTCAGCCCAGGGGCCCCAAATAATTGAGGGCCCCGGATTGGCTGCTTTATTTATTTATTTATTTTATTTTGTTAGTTATTTTGGTTAATAAGAATAGGGAAGCTTACAAACCAGTGATTGTGTAAATCATTTACACGTTATTCATATTTCTGACTGTTGATTGGCCAGATAAACTATAACGAGCTGTAGCAGTACTGTAATGAACAAGTATGTGAGTGACATTCAGCTCAGCCAATCAGAATGCAGCACCGGGTTTATACGTTCTGCAGTTAGTTTTGTATGTGAGACTCGCTATATGGTCCCAGCATGGAAGTTCGGGTTCTGGAACTAGGCGGTCTAAAGTGCTGTAACACTCACTGAAGTCCTGAATAAACAGTTGACGTGACTCTACCCTGTCGTGTGCTTTTATTCCCACACCTCCACCACCGCGCAGTAAAAGACCTGTAGCATCCCCACGGGACAGTGTCTAGGTGAGCCGACCCTCTGCGGTAGCAAGTGGCTAATGCTAGTGCCGCGATAGCGAAAGTAAAAACAATATTTTCGTTAAGTAAAATATAAAAATAACTAAAAGACAATGAAATATCAAAATACATATAATCACAATACACAGTAAGTGCACAGCAAGGGATATGTATTTATATATGTAGGGGGGCCACAACCAGCCGTAGCCCCTGAGCCCACAGGCAGGTTAAATCGCCTCTGCATGTTAGCGCCGTCCCACCTCATTCCATTGGTTTTAATGGCAAGATGCTAAATGCTAAACGCGAAACCCGATGAAATCGCTAAGTAGCCGCGTTCCAATAACCTAAGTCATTGACTTAATAGAATCCTCTCTACCTATCCCCTCTGCCTATGTAGGTAGTACAGCAAGGCAGCTCACTAGGTTTTTGAACACACTGGTAGATATTACATGGAAAATGAGAACGGTGTGAATTGTGTCAAGCAGCAAAAAAGTTGTAGCATGACGTATTTGATTTAATTTGCATTAAGTAACATTGCACGTCCTGCGATGTGACTATCGCGCATGCACACATCGCGATGTCGATGCTGAAACGAAATATCGTGCAGCCCTAATGTCAAGTACCTGGTGCTCGTAAAATGTTACATAATAGGATAGAATTCAATGACTAATCAAAAACCTAGTTGATTCTGGAAAGATAAATATGAAAGATGTTTTTAATTATTTATTAATTATATAATTTCTAAGTATTTAGGTCTCTTACTCCTCTGCAGGGTGTTAGCAAGGTCTGTCTTGTTCATGATCTTGAGAACATTCAGTGTGATCTTTAGCGCCCCCTCTCTGAAACTACTTAGATCTTTCTCGTCATTCACATCCTGCTCAGAGCATGCTGGGTAATCTTCATTCAGTAGCTTTTTGAACTTGTTTAGCTCATTCTTTAACATGTTGATGACTTTAACCTCCAGTTCCTGTTGAGGAATTTAGAAGAACAGATCATCACAATTAGTGATATATTTACTGCACACATTCTTGCTTTTTCTTGTATTTTGTATATTGTATACATGCACATTGTACTATCACACCTACCTACCTACCTACCTACCTACCTACCTACCTACCTACCTACCTACCTACCTACCTACCTACCTACCTACCTACCTACCTACCTACCTACCTACCTACCTACAGTGGGGAAAATAATTATTTGATCCCCTGCTGATTTTGTACGTTTACCCCCTTACAAACACTTGAACAGTCTATAATTTTTATGGAAGGTTTATTTTAACAGAGAGAGACAGAATATCAACAAAAAATCCAGAAAAAAAAACCTTAAATAAAGGTTATAAATTAATTTGTATTTGATTAGGTGAAATAAGTATTCGATGCCCTAGCAAAACGTGACTTAGTACGTGGTGGAGAAACCCTTGTTGGCAAGCACAGAGGTCAGACGTTTCTTGTAGTTGGTCACCAGGTTTGTGCACATCTCAGGGGGGATTTTGGCCCACTACTCTTTACACAATCTCTCCAAATCCTGAAGGTTTCGAGGCTGTCGCTTGGAAACTGGAAGTTTGAGCTCTCTCCACAGATTTTTTAGGGGATTAAGGTCTGGAGACTGGCTAGGCCACTCTAGGATCTTAATGTGCTTCTTCTTAAGCCAATCCTTTGTTATCTTGGCTGTATGTTTTGGGTCATTGTCATGCTGGAAGACCCATCCACGACCCATCTTCAGTGTTCTGGCTGAGGCCAGGAGGTTCTCATTCAAGATTCTACGGTACATGGCCCCATTCATCAGCCCCTCAATGCGATGAAGTCTTCCTGTACCCTTAGCAGAGAAACAGCCCCAAAGCAGAATGTTTCCACCTCCATGTTTGACAGTGGGGATGGTGTTCTTGGGGTCATATCCAGCATTTCTCTGCCTCCAAACACGGCGAGTGGAGTTGATGACAAAGAGCTCAATTTTGGTCTCATCTGACCATATCACATTCTCCCAAGCTTTCTCTGAATCATTCAGGTGTTGATATTCTGTCTCTCTCTGTTAAAATAAACCTTCCATAAAAATGATAGACTGTTCAAGTCTTTGTAAGGGGGTAAACTTACAAAATCAGCAGGGAATCAAATACTTATTTTCCCCACTCTATCTATCTATCTATCTATCTATCTATCTATCTATCTATCTATCTATCTATCTATCTATCTATCTATCTATCTATCTATCTATCTATCTATCTATCTATCTATAATGTGTGATGTAGTTCTAACATTTTACTGAAACTAGTTGTTGTGATACATTTAGTATAATAACTTGTGTGCACCACATTGTTTTATTTTTATCTGCATGTTAAGTTCAGTAAATGAATAATATTAATTGTTCATTAAAATGTGCTTAACTTTTAAACTGGGATTTCAACTCTTTCTGAACCAGGTTCAAACATTAAAATGTGGAAGCCTGGGTGTTTGGTACCCCTAATAAGTCCCATTAACCCCATATGGCAAAAATAAAAAAAAATTCACATACAGAAGAACATCTAAGAGGGTCCAGAATCCAAAATCAACATACGATTAGGGCTGGACGATATGGCTAAAATTTATATCACGATATAACAATAAATTAGCTTTCACATTTACTGGATTTCAGCATTTGTATACAGACAAAAACACGACATCATTCTCAAATAAACATAAGCTTTGACAATATATATATAATATAATATATTAACATATGTCTTAACCAGAGGTGAAAAGAGTACTAAAATATTGTACTCAAGTAAAAGTACTATTACTTTAATGAATTTTTACTTAAGTACGAGTAAAGTTACTAGTCTAAAAATCTACTCAAGTAAAAAGTAACTAATTTAAAATGTACTCAGAGTAAACTTTACTTAGTCTCTTCTGTCTAATGCAAACAGGACAAGTGGATATATCTCACAATAGTTGTTTTTAATTAAAATATAATAGAAAAACAACATTTAAAACATTTAGGGGTGTGTAATGTGTCATTTTAGTCCCATAAAACTTTTTCAAACTGTATAACCACCAGTGATGTGTCGTAGAATGATTCGATTCTATTGAACGGCCCTTTAAACTGAAATAAAGGAACCGACTCACGCTTCTAGGAGTCGCTATGTATATATACGACTCTTTAAAAGGAACCGAGACAAAATATTCGACTCCTCGTCGCAGAATTCACTGCCGCAGTTTCCCAGACGCGATTTCTTTAGCGTTTTTTATTTACTCAGTAACGGATGTTATTTAAAATGTAGCGAATTACAATTCTTAATACAAAACATACTTAAGTAAAAGTAAAATTACAGGCTGTAAAAAACTACTCAATTACACTCAAGCGGAGTGTAATCAGAGCAGTGACGCTGAGCACTGGCGTCGTGCCTGTGGCGTACGTCATCACGCACGTATGTGTATGGATCGAATTTGTTTAAAAATCATATCACCCTTATTGAAACATTTTCTATCACGATATATATCGATATCGAATTATTGTCCAGCACTACATAAGATCATTACAGTTTTTATTTAACCAACGACAAACTAGATTAGCATCATTATTATCACTCATACATACATACATACAAACCTTAAATATGGATTCCAGCTGATCTCTGTAAGTAACATTTAATTTCTTCTTTTGTGCTCTGTAAGTAAAAAGACAAATAATCAGTTGTGCAGCTTTTCAGTCTTTATTATACAACACCAATGTACAGAGCAGTACTGAACACTAGCATGTTCCAACATCCAGTTATTGAAACATTTCCTAGCTAATTTGTAAATTGACCAGTTCAGTGAGTTTAATGCATTTAATCCTGAGGAACTGAAAGTAAAAAGACTAGAACATGAGATTATACTGACCCCAGATCAGTAGAACATCCTCCATCTTTAAATGTAAGTGGAGGTTCCATTAAAAAACCAAACATTAAATAACTAATTAATGTTAAGATCTAAAATGTGATTCTTCCAACCTTCTTAAAACTAGAAACTTTATGGCAGATTTAAACAAAAAAAAACATGAAATCTAAATGTTTAATATTTTTAAAAAACAAAACTTTTTTGGTTTTGATGAAGAGATTTTGATGTTTTGGTATTTGTATTTTTAGTACACACCACTCATTACAGGGTAACCATGACAACTTCATCCCATAAAAGTTTTAATTTACCACAGATGCTAATTCAGGGGTAAATGTAATAAACAATTAGCAGTTCAACAGTTAGTAGTATCACTGTGTCAAAAAAAGCACAAAGAGCAGAAAGGCTCACCACCAAGAACATGACAAAGTAACAAACAGCTAGCTTAACTAGCTAACTAGGTTAGTTTATATAAAGTCACATCTATTAAAAAAGGAATGCCTGAGTTTTAAATGTCTGCAAACTTAGCGACGCTTTATAATGCTTTTTTAACACCAGTATGCTAATAACACAACCACGACTAATATGATTTAACATTCTTTAAAACATTAATTAATATTTATTTATTACAATTTTAATATACAGTAGATATAAACATTAATATGCTCTTATTTAGATTTTTTCCTGAATTTGTGGACTTAATCTCAGCTACTTAATCTAGTCTTGGACTACACTAAATAGGGTTTAGCAGTCCTACACAGTTCAGATTGTCCTTCAATTCCCAGAATTAATACCTCCTATGGAAGTAAATCTGTCTCATCAGATTTTGAAAATTAAAAGCCTTTGAATTTTGATTACTGAACTTTAAGCCTTTGAATTTTGATTACTGAACTTTTTTGCCTCAGAATTCAACCCACACATTTTACAATAACTCATTTTCACTTTCATTTTTTGATGTTAACAAATTCAAAATCAAAAATTCAAGTTTATAAAATTCAAATAATATATATTCAGGTTGCTCAAATTCGATAGGTCAAATTCAGATCACAAAATTCAGATTAAAAAATTCAGACTAAACATCCGGGACACGCAGGATGAGCAATCGATTCCAGAGCCGTAGAGAGAACAGAGTAGCGACACTCCCATAGAGAACCGCTGTGACGGGGGCGGGACATTTCTCTGCACAGCTCCGGGTGGAGCTCTGTTCATTTCCACTACTGAGCAGCATTTTCAGCTGTATGTTGCTTTGTTTTAAAGAAATAATGAATTTGATGTCATTAATATACTTAATACTGTTATTGTTTAGCATTTGCTCAGCACTAAATGTTACATGTTTATCTTATTTAATAGGTATAACTGAATTTAGCTCAGTCAGTTAAGCTTAATTAATGCCACTAGAGTCTTTTCACCTAAAATGAGGTGATTAATCAAGAGTCTTGTTACAGAAATGATAATAAAACATTAGAGCCATAATAAATCATGCTACTTTTACTTTCACACTTAAGTACATTTGAAGGTAAATACTTTAGTACTTTTACTCAGTGAAGTGGAGGTAAAGAGTATTTTACTTTTACTGGAGTAATATTTTACCGTGGGTATCTCTACTTCTAATCAACTACATGGTTTGTGTACCTTGTCCACCACTTACATTAGACAAAATGAACTAGTGCATATTATTATGAATTAATTCATGTATTACATGTAGGAATGAATTATTAATCACTCATGAAATAAGAGATGAATGAAGCTATTTCCTGTACCTGCACAATAATGTTAAAGGTACGGTAATGTGTTTATCAATCTGTTCATTCAGTGCAGGTAAACCTTATGAATCCAGCCACATGGCTCAGTGTTTAACCAAAATGATTATTATTATTATTATTATGAATCCTCAGGAAAGTGAAGGGAGATTATAGTTTATGCAAAAAAAAAAGAAAGAAAAAAAGCTCTTTAATCTCTGTACTGTATATTGTTTATACTACTTAATGATATCACATTATGTAATGTATGCTAATATAATGTACTGTGTGTTAACAAGAACAACCTATTAAGTCATTATAAAAATCTTCCACTTCATATACCAAACTGACATTAAAGCAGATGCAGTAAATGTAAAGGCAGGTGAAAATACCCAGAAATTGTACAATATTTTATTATTTGCCGTTTAATATTTCACTCACTGCTGCTTGTCCCATGACAGCGCCGGGTTTGTTTGGAACTACTGGAGGGGTACATAAACCACGTGACCGCGAGAACAAGAAGTGTCGCAACTCTCTCTCTCTACGGCTCTGCTGTAAACGAAGCCGCTTCGTTGTCACTTGATCGCTGGAGTGTAACTTGATTGGCTGGGTGTCGGTTCGATTTGAGACAGAATCGATCAGAGCCGTAGATAGAGAGAGTTGCGACACTCCTTGTTCTCGCCGCCACACGGTCACGTGGTTTATGTATCCATCCAATAGTTTCAAAAAACCCAGCGCTGTCATGTTCTCATATCCCAGCTAGCACAATCATCTGGTCCAGCTCCCTCTTTTCTATCGGCACAGTCGGCCGAGTGTCAGAATCGGCCAGAATCAGTGTAGCCAGATCCGGTCCAGTTGTTACCACAGCTGGGTTTGGCTGGTGCTCGTAGAGACGCGGAACAACGTCACCATAGCAACAGTGCGATGCGAGCCGTTAAAAAAGAGGACTAATTATTTGTTCGTGTTTGGTAAATTAACGTTGAATCTTAACATTTTACTTAGCAAAATGTAAGCAGAAAGTCTATTAATGAGTTTTGGATTAAGATACAGTGTATCACAAAAGTGAGTACACCCCTCACATTTCTGCAGATATTTAAGTATATCTTTTCATGGGACAACACTGACAAAATGACACTTTGACACAATGAAAAGTAGTCTGTGTGCAGCTTATATAACAGTGTAAATTTATTCTTCCCTCAAAATAACTCAATATACAGCCATTAATGTCTAAACCACCGGCAACAAAAGTGAGTACACCCCTAAGAGACTACACCCCTAAATGTCCAAATTGAGCACTGCTTGTCATTTTCCCTCCAAAATGTCATGTGATTTGTTAGTGTTACTAGGTCTCAGGTGTGCATAGGGAGCAGGTGTGTTCAATTTAGTAGTACAGCTCTCACACTCTCTCATACTGGTCACTGAAAGTTCCAACATGGCACCTCATGGCAAAGAACTCTCTGAGGATCTTAAAAGACGAATTGTTGCGCTACATGAAGATGGCCAAGGCTACAAGAAGATTGCCAACACCCTGAAACTGAGCTGCAGCACAGTGGCCAAGATCATCCAGCGTTTTAAAAGAGCAGGGTCCACTCAGAAAAGACCTCACGTTGGTCGTCCAAAGAAGCTGAGTGCACGTGCTCAGCGTCACATCCAACTGCTGTCTTTGAAAGATAGGCGCAGGAGTGCTGTCAGCATTGCTGCAGAGATTGAAAAGGTGGGGGGTCAGCCTGTCAGTGCTCAGACCATACGCCGCACACTACATCAAATTGGTCTGCATGGCTGTCACCCCAAAAGGAAGCCTCTTCTGAAGTCTCTACACAAGAAAGCCCGCAAACAGTTTGCTGAAGACATGTCAACAAAGGACATGGATTACTGGAACCATGTCCTATGGTCTGATGAGACCAAGATTAATTTGTTTGGTTCAGATGGTCTCAAGCATGTGTGGCGGCAATCAGGTGAGGAGTACAAAAATAAGTGTGTCATGCCTACAGTCAAGCATGGTGGTGGGAATGCCATGGTCTGGGGCTGCATGAGTGCAGCAGGTGTTGGGGAGTTACAGTTCATTGAGGGACACATGAACTCCAATATGTACTGTGAAATACTGAAGCAGAGCATGATCCCCTCCCTCCGGAAACTGGGTCGCAGGGCAGTGTTCCAGCATGATAATGACCCCAAACACACCTCTAAGACGACCACTGCTTTATTGAAGAGGCTGAGGGTAAAGGTGATAGACTGGCCAAGCATGTCTCCAGACCTAAACCCAATAGAACATCTTTGGGGCATCCTCAAGCGGAAGGTGGAGAAGCGCAAAGTCTCGAATATCCGCCAGCTCCGTGATGTCGTCATGGAGGAGTGGAAAAGCATTCCAGTGGCAACCTGTGAAGCTCTGGTAAACTCCATGCCCAGGAGAGTTAAGGCAGTTCTGGGAAATAATGGTGGCCACACAAAATATTGACACTTCAGGAACTTTCACTAAGGGGTGTACTCACTTTTGTTGCCGGTGGTTTAGACATTAATGGCTGTATATTGAGTTATTTTGAGGGAAGAATAAATTTACACTGTTATATAAGCTGCACACAGACTACTTTTCATTGTGTCAAAGTGTCATTTTGTCAGTGTTGTCCCATGAAAAGATATACTTAAATATCTGCAGAAATGTGAGGGGTGTACTCACTTTTGTGATACACTGTAGAGAGCAATTTGGAAATGGAAACTGTTAGGTAATGTTATCTATTGAGTTTCAGGTTAACTGGTAGTCTGAACTAATACACTTCAGGTAACGTTAGCTAAAAGGTAAACAGTTTCTTGCATTAGCCAACAGCTGCAAAATAATTAAAGCTCATTCAATAGTATATTAAATACTTAATAATAATAATTAATAATATAAAATACTTATTTCCACCACTGTATATATATATATATATATATATGTGTGTGTGTGTGTGTGTGTGTGTGTGTGTGTAAAATATTTATGGTATGTATGTAGGCTGTATTAGTAGATGTAGTTGTAGTAGTAGTATGTTTAGTAGTATTGTGTATGCGTAGTATAGTATGTATATTTACAATATTGTTCACTTTGATAATTATCATTCTTATATGCAATTATATGTTATTTTCTATATATAATATTAATATAGTTGTCATTTTGTTTCACTTTTATAATTTGTCTTATTTTTAATATTCTGATTATTATTATTATTATTATTATTATACTTGCTGCAATTATCTTAATAAAATACTTTCTGCTGCACAATCTGTAGTTAATCTGTAGTTAATCTGTAGTTAATCTGTAGTTAATCTGTAGAATAAATGTATTATTTTATCTATGAGGATGTGAAAGGAGAAGAAAATGGGAAATAAATGGTATCGCAGTGTTTTGGGGGCTATTCCGGCCCAGCTGCGCCGGAAGTGGGCCACAATTACAAGGCTAGCTGGGATGGGACAAGCAGCAGTGAATGAAGTATTAAACACTAAATAATAAACATTTGTACAATTTCTGGGTATTTTCAACTGCCTTTACATTTACTGCATTTGGTATATGAAGTGAAAGATTGATGTTTATAATGACTTATAATGAATAGATCGTTCTTGTTAACACACAGTACATTATATTAGCATACATTACATAATGTGATATCATTAAGTAGTATAAACAATATACAGTACAGAGATTAAAGAGCTTTTTTTCTTTCTTTTTTTTTGCATAAACTATAATCTCCCTTCACTTTCCTGAGGATTCATAATAATAATAATAATCATCATTTTGGTTAAACACTGAGCCATGTGGCTGGATTCATAAGGTTTACCTGCACTGAATGAACAGATTGATAAACACATTACCGTACCTTTAACATTATTGTGCAGGTACATGAAATAGCTTCATTCATCTCTTATTTCATGAGTGATTAATAATTGATTCCTACATGTAATACATGAATTAATTCATAATAATATGCACAAGTTCATTTTGTCTAATGTAAGTGGTGGACAAGGTACACAAACCATGTAGTTGAGTTGAAGTAGAGATATCCAAGGTAAAATATTACTCCAGTAAAAGTAGTAGTAGAAGTAAAAATACTCTTTACCTCCACTTCACTGAGTAAAAGTACTAAAGTATTTACCTTCAAATGTACTTAAGTGTGAAAGTAAAAGTAGCATGATTTATTATGGTTCTAATGTTTTATTATCATTTCTGTAACAAGACTCTTTATTAATCACCTCATTTTAGGTGAAAAGACTCTAGTGGCATTAATTAAGCTTAACTGACTGAGCTAAATTCAGTTATACCTATTAAATAAGATAAACATGTAACATTTAGTGCTGAGCAAATGCTAAACAATAACAGTATTAAGTATATTAATGACATCAAATTCATTATTTCTTTAAAACAAAGCAACATACAGCTGAAAATGCTGCTCAGTAGTGGAAATGAACAGAGCTCCACCCGGAGCTGTGCAGAGAAATGTCCCGCCCCCGTCACAGCGGTTCTCTATGGGAGTGTCGCTACTCTGTTCTCTCTACGGCTCTGGAATCGATTGCTCATCCTGCGTGTCCCGGATGTTTAGTCTGAATTTTTTAATCTGAATTTTGTGATCTGAATTTGACCTATCGAATTTGAGCAACCTGAATATATATTATTTGAATTTTATAAACTTGAATTTTTTATTTTGAATTTGTTAACATCAAAAAATGAAAGTGAAAATGAGTTATTGTAAAATGTGTGGGTTGAATTCTGAGGCAAAAAAGTTCAGTAATCAAAATTCAAAGGCTTAAAGTTCAGTAATCAAAATTCAAAGGCTTTTAAATTCAAAATCTGATGAGACAGATTTACTTCCATAATAAACAGATGAAGTGTAATATCAGTGAAGTTAGTCCGAAAAACATAAAATAAAAACACAAAAAGACAAAGACAGTAACGGGAGCTAAGATCTGGAATGGATCAACATTGATATGGTTTAGCAATGTGTTTTGGCCTCGTTGTGGAAGCGTTCATCTAACAGGAAAAGAGAAACAGTTGTATGTGCTTGTTTTCTAAACTGGGAAGCTGAAATTCATAAACTCTTGTCTCATCCAACTTTAAGACATTGTTATGAACTTGGCGCAACACCCAGAAAGGACCAACCCTGCACACCCCCCATTCTCGAACAAAGGTCCTAGTTAACCGCGCCTGAATTGCTATATAAAGATGAAAAGTCCCTGGCACATCTGCTTCCCCCTCAGGCTGAACAATATCTCCTGCTCCCATACAGATATTGTGCAGAGTAACACAGGATACAATCACCTCCGGCACAAAACCTGGGTGGACTTCGCGGGGCATGTAGGAAGATGGACCTCCACCTGATCTTCAGAATGTTTTGTGTGATGCTTATTGAAGGCTTCCTGCCTCTTGTTGGCTTTTTAAGAGGTGTTATAAGGGCGATGGGGTGTGTGATACAGGGGTATCCACCATCACCTAGGATTATGTAGCGTCTTGGTAGGAATGTAGCTTGCTGGTAAAGATTACTTTGGTAAAGGTGGTCACACAGCTTGCAGGTGTATAGATGGGCAGAGCTTTCTGTTCCTGTGACACTGTGCATAAGGTTCTCCTGGAGCTTTAATTCTAATGTAGATTGTCATGGTGATGGTGGACGCTGGCGCATTTGGCTGCCGCTGCCGTATTTTGTCGTATTTTATTGTTTTATTATCGTTTTTCGTTTTCATCTTTTTACACACCCTGTGGCTCTATTTTTTTATTTTATGTCACTTTTGATACTTTCATTTGTTCTTTGATACTTTTGTTCTTTCTGCTGTGCATCGCGTGACGTCTGCAGCTGGTGGTGAACGGTGGATGAGTTTGTTCCTGGGATCGGCACAATGTTGAACTATTCCGTTGACCAGCTGATGAAGTTCAACAATTGCACTACTCCATCGTGCGTTCTGGTCATCAAACAGCTTGGACTCTTTCGCCGGCCTCGTTATATTCACAGGGGCTCACGGAGAAAGCTTGTTTATTTTCGAAACGGTAACGCTATTCCATCCTTCTGGTCAGCCGTGCGCACTGCCGCTCCGCAAACACGTCATCAGAGCACTGCTGCCTTATACACTAGTAGCAGTGTCGTCTCCATGACAACGCTGTCCACGGAGTGGGATGGGAAACGCGGAGTGAATTCTGCACATGATCTTGTCCGCAATTACTCATTGAATTTCAGACCTATTCATCTCAGGTGTGTTCAGCCTGACACATCGGCACTCAGCTGGCCCGTCCGGGTACGCCCACTTCGCCGTAGAAGAGAGGGAGCGGTACAGTCAGACTCACTTCAATGCATCCCTTCAATGAAGCCTGCTTTCAGAGCCAGAGGTGTGATAGGCAGTAATTTGCAGAAAATATACTGTGCGTCTCCGTCGGAACTGGAGTATCGCTCTATTGTTCAGATGGCACTTATAAATGCTCGTTCAATTTCAAACAAGACTTTTATGCTGAATGATTTTATTTCTTCTAAGGATCTTGATTTTATGTTTATAGTAGAGACGTGGATGAAGCCTGGTGAGAGCTGTCAGCTCTCCGAACTGTGCCCACCAGATTATAGATGCTTTAATTGCCCAAGATTAAATGGGCGTGGGGGTGGACTTGCTGCTGTTTTTAAAAACAGTTTATATTGTTCTCCTGTGTCTTTGGGGGTATTTGAACGTTTTGAACTGCTGGCTTTTAAAGTTTTAAGTGATAACCCAGTGCTTTGTGTTGTAATCTATCGGCCACCTAAGACAAATGCATATTTTCTTTTAGAATTCTCTGAATTGTTGTCATCCATTGTACTTGACTTTGATAAGATTTTATTGTTAGGGGATTTTAACATGCATGTAGATGACAGTGCAAGTGGATGGTCCAAAGAATTCTTAGATACTGCTGAATCTTTTAATTTTGTGCAACATGTGTCAGGCCCAACCCATGTTCATGGACATACTTTGGATTTGGTTTTTACTTTAGGGCTTAATCTAAATTCTCTGTGGTCGGAAGATTTGGGAATTTCTGACCACAAATGCATTTGCTTTGAGTCTATCTTTCTAAAGCTGCAAATTCCAAACACATTATATGCTCTCGGCTTTTTAATGAAGACACAGCGGCAAAATTTTCAACTATATTTAATGATTTATTGCAGTCTGCAGATCTTACTGTTATGGCTGATGCTTTTAATAATTTATGTTTAACAGTTTTAGATGAGGTGGCTCCATTTAAGACCAGATCTAAATTAACAACTCTATCTCCTTGGTTAAACAGTGAAATTCTGGATCTCAAAAGGAAACGTAGACAGGCGGAGCGTAAATGGAAACAGTCCCAGCTTCAGGTGCACTACCTGTATATGAGGGATTTGATAGTGGTGTACAACAGTTAAGGATGCAAGAGCTGCATATTTTAATAACTTAATTACTGTTAATAGGCATAGGCCAAGGTTCCTGTTTTCTACCATTGATTCTCTCATTAATGGTGTTGAGTTGAACAGGCAAGATTCAGACATTGGATGTGAACAGTTTTTAGAGTACTTTTTAAACAGAATCACTGAAATTAGAGCCAATATTGTTCCTCCTTCGGATTGTGTGGAAATTTGTCCTGTCAGCTATAACAGTGATATTTTAAATAGTTTTACCCCTATTTCTATGGATGAGCTAATGGGAATCGTGCAGTACCTGCAACCATCTTCTAGTTCATTTGATGTGATTCCTCCTAACTTTCTTAAAAAAGTTTTGAAATCAGTGGGTCCTCTTTTGCTAGCCATTGTGAACCTTTCTCTTAGTTCGGGCATTGTACCAACCTGTTTTAAAGTGGCAAGTGTACAGCCTCTTTTGAAGAAAGCAGGCCTTGACCCAAATGATTGTGCTAGCTTTAGACCCATTTCAAAACTTCCTTTTCTATCAAAAATCTTGGAGAAGGTTGTGTCTGATCAACTTCTGCATGCACTGGAAGAAAATAATGTCTTTGAAAAATTTCAGTCTGGTTTTCGAAAAAAGCACAGCACAGAAACTGCACTGGTGAGAATCTTAAATGATATTTTAATGCACACAGATTCAGGGGAAATAACAGTGTTGGTTTTACTTGATCTTAGTGCAGCCTTTAATCATCATGATATCCTAATAAACAGGCTCAGTGAATGGGTTGGCATATCAGGATCAGCACTGGATTGGTTTCGGTCATTTTTATCCAATAGGAAATTTTCTGTTTCCATTGGAGATAAGATGTCCTTGAAGGCTGATTTTACCTGTGGGGTACCTCAGGGTTCTATTCTTGGCCCTGTTTTATTCTTAGTATATATGCTCCCCCTGGGTAATTTAATTAGACGTTTTAATATTTCTTTTCATTTTTATGCAGACGATATGCAACTGTACCTCTCTGTTAAGCAAAATGAATTCAGTGGATTAGACAATCTAACTGAGTGCATTGCAGCTATCAAGAATTGGATGAATTATAACTTTCTTAAATTAAATGAGGACAAAACCGAAGTTCTAGTTGTTGGTCTACAACATACCCAGGGATTTGGAGATGGCCCTGGGTTCTCTCCTTTCAAGAATTAACACTTCCCCAAGAAATTTGGGTGTTGTGTTTGATTCTCACTTGCAATTTTCTGGCCATATAAATAAGCTTGTTCAGTCTTGCTTCCTTCAGCTAAGAAATATTGCAAAGCTTAGACAGGTTTTGTCTTTTCAAGACTTAGAGAAAATCATCCATGCTTTTATTTAATCTCGGCTGGATTACTGCAATGCTTTGTATACTTGCCTCAGTCAAGGAGCTGTGTCAAGACTCCAGATGGTTCAGAATGCAGCTGCTCAGCTTTTAACAAAAACTAGACGTAGAGACCACATCAGTCCAGTGCTGGCCTCACTTCATTGGTTGCCAGTAAAATTTAGGATAGATTTTAAAATTTTTGTTCTTACCTTTAGGGCTCTACATGAATTGCTGGTTCCTCACAAAAGTTGTAGGTCTTTGAGGTCATCTAATAAAGAGCTTCTGGTTGTGCCCCGTACCAAACAGAGGAGAAAAGGGGACTGTGCTTTTTCTGTCCAGGCTCCTAAATTATGGAATAGTCTCCCACTCGATATCAGACTCTCTGAGTCTACATTAACCTTCAAGAAATGTCTTAAGACACATTTTTATTCATTAGCATTTCAGAGTAGTGTATGTGTATGTTTGTGTATGTATATGTGTGTATATTTATGTATGTATGTGTTGTTAAAGTGCATTTATAATTTTTATTTGTGCTATTTTATTAATGTTTTTATGTCACTGGGTAGCTTTTTATGATTAATAATTTTTGTGTTTTTATTGTATTATACTTGACCGCATTGTAAAGCACTTTGTGGCTTGGTCCTAGAAAAGATAAGATAAGATAATCCTTTATTAGTCCCACAGTGGGGAAATTCACAAAAGCGCTATATAAATTCACAAAAGCGCTATATAAATAAACTTTACTTACTTACTTACTTACTTACTTACTTACTTATTATGGATTTAATGATCCTAACTATGAATAAAAAATAAAATAAAAATAAAATCAGTAATTATAAAAAAGCATTGTCAGTTGTGAGGAACATTAATATGTGTATATTAAAAATAGTTTGACTTCATTATAATAAATCATATCAAAGTTTAATAGATTTATTTAGTTCCAATATAAAAGTAAATAATAAAATAAAAACAGTATCTATAAAACAAGGTTTGTAAGATGTGAGGGACATTAATATGTGTTTATAAAAAATAGTTTAATTTTATTATATTAAATCATATCAGAGTTTAATAGATTTATTTAATTCCAATATAAAAGTATTATGGATTAATTGATCTTAACTATAAATTAAAATAAAATAAAAGTAATTGCAGTTTCTATAAAACAAGGTTTGTAGGATGTGAGGAACATTATTATGTGTATATACTAAAAATAGTTTGGCTTTATTATATTAAATCATTTCAGAGTTTAATAGATTTATCTCTGATACACACTTATTATTGATTCATTGATCTTAACTAAAAATTAATCAAAAATAAAAGCAGTATCTATAAAGCAAGGTTTGTAGGATGTGAGAGACATTAATAGGTGTATATCAAAAATAGTTTGACTTCATTATATTACTTCATATCAGAGTTTAATAGATTTATTTAGTTCCAATATAAAAATATTTGGTATTATGGATTTATTGACCTAAAGTATGAATTAAAATAAAATTAAAATAAAAGCAGTAATTATAAAACAAGTTTTGTAGGATGTGAGAGACACTAATATGGGTTTATAAAAAATAGTTTGGGTTTATTATATTAAATCATATCAGAGTTTAATAGATTTATTTGTGTCCAATATAAAAGTATTGTGGATTTATTGATCTTAACTTTAAATTAAAATAAATAAAAAATAAAAGCAGTATTTAAAAATCAAGGTTTGTAGGATGTGAGGGACATTAATATGTGTATATTAAAAATAGTTTGGTTGTAATACATTAAATCATATCAGAGTTTAATAGATTTATTTGTGTCCAATATAAAAGTAATATGTATTTATTAATTTTAAATATAAATTAAAATAAAAAAAATAATAAAAGCAATATTTATAAAACAACTTTTGTAGGATGTGAGGGACATTAATATGTGTATATTAAAAATAGTTTAACTTTATTATATTAAATCATATCAAAGTTTATCAGATTTTTTTCAGTTACAATTTAAAAGTATTATGGATTTACTGATTTTAACTATAAATTAAATTAAATTAAAAATAAAACAGTATTTAAAAAACAACTTTTGTAGGATGTGAGGGACATTAATATGTGTTTATAAAAATAGTTTGGTTTTAATACATTAAATCATATAAGAGTTTAATAGATTTATTTAGTTTAAATCTAAAAGTATTATGGATTCATTGATCTAACAGTTTGCTAAATTGGGTTTAAATAATTATTTAATTTAATGAATCCAAAACATCTTCATCCAGACATTTAATGAACTTAATTAAATTGAACTCAGAATATGAATAAATATAAATCAAATTTTACTATATAAATGTTCAAACAGATCAGTTTTTCTATATATTTAAATTAATTTCTCCCAAATATTTGTTATATTATGTCACTTTGTTGCCTTATTTTTTTAAGTAACCATTAGTCACATTTTTTACAGTGTACCCAGTAAAGTCACATTTTAATGACCACTTCCTACTTTCAACATCCATATTTCTTAAATGTTTTGTAGTCTTTTTTTGTGGTTCAGCTTTCCAAAATGTGCTGTTTGTGCAAACTTCTGTATCACAAAAGTGATAGTTAGGGTTTCAATTATTTTATGTTTACATGGTTTTAATTTGATCATAAGAAGGAACACGGTTTGAAGGAAAAACTTTAAATTAATGAACATTAGATGGAATTTTGGAAAAAATTAAAACTCATAAAGTGCATGTAGCTGCTCATGTCAGTTTATTGTAAAAAAAAAAAAGCTATCAATGCACCTTTACCTTATTTTACCTTATTTCCTAAATTACTATGTTCATCGATAAGCCAAGACCAATGCTTGAGGTTCCCGGAAGACATTTATTTATTTACATTTTATGTCTTCATTTTTGTATTTATATAATAACGTATGTGCTTTGTTACTCAGTCATTTTGAGGAACCACTTTATATCAGTGTGAGCATGATGATTGCAACAGACGCAAAAGGCAGCGGGTGAAACGTTTTTCACATTTAGGTTGTTCAATAAGATTGTATTTCTGTTCTTCAGTAGTAACGCATTAAGACTTAATCTAACGGTGTAGATTTCCATTGTACTCACGACATTGAACTCAGAAAGTGGGAGATTTGGAGGAGCAGTTGAAGGCTGCATGGAGTTAAAGTAAAAGTGAGCTCTTCGGTTTATGTGGAGAGAAATATAAAGTTTTCTAGAAAATCACGGTGAGTTTGTGAATATAAAGTTGTAATATGTGAATGTTATTAATCTGTATTTGATGGAGAAATGTTTAGGATTGATTTTTTATTACCTGATATTTTTTCTGTAGCGTCACATTTATCACCGTTATCCTGTTCGCAGTAACACACACACGGATATTTTTAACACTTTATTATCTTCTGTGTTTTTCTCTCATTCACACTAAATCTTAAACCCGCTTAATTCGTCTGGATACTAAAATGTAGCTTTACAAAATCACAGTTGTGACGTCAGCGCGCTGGTATATACATACATGCAGGCGGTGGACAAAATAACAGAAACACACAATCAATAATAAACATAAAACATTCATTTCTTTAAATGAATATTTTTACTGATAATGTGTCCACGCTGTGTATGATTATAAAGAAAGCACTAATCTAACACAGTGATGAGAGCAGAGGTGGAACGACCCAGCTAACAATTTTTGGTTTCCAGAACGTTCTGGGAACGGATGATTTTGGTTGCCCAGAAAAGTTTTCTTTACAGAAATAGAACGTTCCCATTTGGTTGTGCACTGTAGTTCTGGGAACGTTCCCGTAACCTTAAAATTATTGAAACCTTTAAGGGAACCTTGTACTAACCTTTAAATTATTGAAAACTTTAGACAACCTTGCAATAACACTCCGGTAACCTAGAACCTTGCAGTAACCTTTAACTTAGAAACCTTCCGGGAACGTTACTGGAACGATACTTTATACACATAAGAAATAAAACTTTATACAAGCTTTAACTAACGTTCTCTGTTAGTTCTCATAAAACCATGAGAGAACGTTAGGTTTCATAGTTTTATAGTTGGTACTTGTAAGTAAAGGTTGATCTACATGGACCGTCTCAAGCAAAAGGCTGCTTTTTTGGTAAGTTCCTACTAAAAAACTTTAAAGATCATAAGAAAACCTTCCGGGAACGTTACTGGAACGTTACTTTAAACACATAAGAAAGAAAACCTTAAGGCAACTTTTAGATAACGTTCTCTGTTATTTTTCATAAAACCATGAGAGAACGTTAGGTTTCATAGTTCCCGGAACGTTCCGGGAACAGCGCTGATTTATTAACGAAAATAGAACGTTCCCATAACGTTATGGGATGGTTCCCTAAAAATAACCATAGGGGAACCAAAATCTAACGTTACGGGAACGTTCTGTGTTAGCTGGGTTGGGACTCTAATCCAAAGCAAATTATTCAATTTCAGTAACTAAGGATTAAGGACTTCGCTCAGTGACAAATTGGCGATTGTGGGGTTTGAACCGTTAAGCTTCTGATCACTAGTCTGGTACCTTAACCACTAAGCTTTAATTAAACTAGCTGCTAATTAAGCTAGTTGTCTGATTACCTTGTCATATCCTTGGTGTTTCTCTGAAAACTGAAATATTCAGGTGCTCTCATGCTTCTTTATATAGTTTATTTATGTTTGGTTTTACCTGTACCCCAGTGTGATGGAGGGTACAAGACCAGATTCACCTGAACCCAGCTGTGTCTCCATGAAGAGTGACCAGTCAATGGGACATCCATTTCGCTTTAAAGATGGAGGATGTTCTACTGATCTGAGGTCAGTATAATCTAATGTTCTAGAGTTTTTACTTCCAAAAAATCATAAAAATTATGTTTCAATAACTGAATGTTGAAACATGCTAATGCTCAGTTCTGTATAACTAAACTAGCTGTTAGTTAAGCTAATTGTCTGATTACTCTGCCATGTCCTTGGTGGTGTTTCTCTGAACTGAAATTTTCAGGTGCTCTTTTGCTTTTTTATATAGTTTATTTATGTTTGGTTTTACTTGTACCCCAGTGTGATGGCGGGTATGAAACCAGATTCACCTGAACCCAGCTGTGTCTCCATGAAGAGTGACCTGTCAATGGGTCAAACACGTCAATTTAAAGATGGAGGATGTTCCACTGATGCTGGGTCAGTATAAACTCATTGTGTGTTAGTGCCTTATACCACTGCACTAACCGAACCCCCAGCCCCAGTATATTTATTTGTGTTGTATAATAAAGACTGAAAAGATGCACAATTGCTTATTTGTCTTTTTTATTAACAGACCAAAAAAGAAGAAATTAAATGTTACTTACAGAGATCAGCTGGAATCCATTTTCAAGGTTTGTATGTATGTGTGTAATAATATTTATGATGCTAATCTAGTTTTCTGTTGGTTAAATGAAATCTGTGAGGGATGATTTTGGATTTAGGCCTCCTTAGATGCTTTTTACAGGCTTGAATGTTCTTTATTTTTGCCATAAGGAGTTAAAGTGACTCATTAGGGGTATTAAACACAAGACCTTCCACATTTTAATGGTTGAAACTGGTTTAGGTG
Organism: Trichomycterus rosablanca; assembly: GCF_030014385.1. Classification (NCBI taxonomy): domain Eukaryota; kingdom Metazoa; phylum Chordata; class Actinopteri; order Siluriformes; family Trichomycteridae; genus Trichomycterus; species Trichomycterus rosablanca. The sequence goes on from NC_086002.1 coordinate 20,427,394, forward strand.
AAATTCTATTTTAGAACTTGCACATTTTAATGAACATTTACTGTTTATTCATTTACTGAACTTGACATGCAGAAGAAAATAAAACAATGTGGCACACACATGTATGTATCACATAAATGTATCACAACAACTAGTTTCAGTATAATGTTAGAACTACATCATTCCTTATGTGGTCACATCACTCATCTATCTTTATTACCTCATGGTGCTTATTGTGATGATCTGTTTCTCTAAATTTCTCAACAGGAACTGGAGCTCATAGTCATCAACATGATAAAGAATGAGCTAAACAAGTTCAAAAAGCTCCTGAATGAAGATTACCCAGCATGCTCTGAGCAAGAGGTGAAGGATGTGGAAGATCTGAGTAGTTTCAGAGAGGGGACGCTAAAGATCACACTGAATGTTCTGAAGATCATGAACCAGACAGACCTAGCTAACACCCTGCAGAGAAGTAAGAGACCTAAATACAGACATGTGAAAAAGTTAGGCCACATATGACAACATATGAACATTTCAGCTTCATTTAAAGAGTACTGAGAGATGGAGCTTATATAACTAAACAAAAGAAAATTTAAAAACTATTTTTACACTCAAGTTGTAAAATGTAATGAACAAAAATGGAAATTTAGTGTGAGGTAAAAGTTAGGACACTCCCACATTTATTACTACTTAAAATGTTTAAAATTAGAATCAGGTGCACCACATCAGCTGTAATGATAATGATTGTGCAAGTTCTCCTACTTAGAAAGATGAGAGAGGTCTGTAATTTTCATCATAGGTACACTTCAACTATGAAAAAAAAATCCAGGAAATCACATTGTAGGATTTTCAAAGAATTTAATTGTAAATTATGGTGGAAAATAAGTATTTGGTCAAAAACAAAAGTTCAACTCAATACTTTTTAACATAACCTTTGTTGGCAATGACAGAGGCCAAACGTTTCCTGTAAGTCTTCACCAGGTTTGCACACACTGTAGCTGATATTTTGGCCCATTCCTCCATGCAGATCTCCTCTAGAGCAGTGATGTTTTGGGGCTGTCGCTGGGCAACACAGACTTTCAACTCCCTCCACAAATTTTCTATGGGGTTGAGGTCTGGAGACTGGCTAGGCCACTCCAGGACCTTGAAATGCTTTTTGCGGAGCCACTCCTTCGTTGCCCGAGCGGTGTGTTTGGGATCATTGTCCTGCTGGAAGACCCAGCCACGTTCCATCTTCAATGCTCTCACTGATGGAAGGAGGTTTTGGCTTAAAATCTCACGATACATGGCCCCGTTCATTCTTCCCTTAACACAGATCAGTCGTCCTGTCCCCTGTGCAGAAAAACAGCCCCAAAGCATGATGTTTCCACCCCCATGCTTCACAGTAGGTATGGGATGCAACTCAGCATTCTGCTTCCTCCAAACACGACAAGTTGAGTTTTTACCAAAAAGTTCCATTTTGGTTTCATCTGACCACATGATATTCTCCCAATCCTCTTCTGGATCATCCATATGCTCTCTGGCAAACTTCAGACGGGCCTGGACATGTACTGGCTTAAGCAGGGGGACACGCCTGAAACTGCAGAATTTGAGTCCCTCTCGGCGTAGTGTGTTACTGATGGTAACTTTGTTACTTTGGTCCCAGCTCTCTGCAGGTCATTCATCAGGTCCCTCCGTGTAGTTCTGGCATTTTTGCTCACCATTCTCATGATTATTTTGACCCCACGGGATGAGCCCCAGATCGAGGGAGATTATCAATGGTCTTGTATGTCTTCCATTTTCTTACAATTGCTCCCACAGTTGATTTATTCACACCAACCTGCTTGCCTATTGTAGATTCACTCTTCCCAGCCTGGTGCAGGTCTACACTTTTCTTCCTGGTGTCCTTCGACAGCTCTTTGGTCTTGGCCATGGTTGAGTTTGGAGTCTGACTGTTTGAGGCTGTGGACAGGTGTCTTTTATACAGATAACGAGGTCAAACAGGTGCCATTAATACAGGTAACGAGTGGAGGACAGAAGAGCTTCTTAAAGAAGAAGTTACAGGCCTGTGAGAGCCAGAAATATTGCTTGTTTGTGGGTGACCAAATACTTATTTTCCACCATAATTTACAAATAAATTCTTTAAAAATCCTACAATGTGATTTCCTGGATATTTTTTTCTCATTTTGTCTCTCATAGTTGAAGTGTACCTATGATGAAAATTACAGACCTCTCTCATCTTTCTAAGTAGGAGAACTTGCACAATCAGTGGCTGACTAAATATTTTTTGGCCCCACTGTAATTAGAGTACATTGGAGTTTTATTTAAACCTCAGACATTCATTTGGATTGCTCTTGATTATTGAAGTGAGTGTTATCACCATGGTGAGATCTAAAGAGCTCTCTGAGGCCTTCAGAAAGAAGGTTGTAGATGCATATGAGTCTGGGAAGGGATTTGAATCTATCTCAAAACAATTAGAAATCAGCCGTTCCACTGTCCAGAAAATAATTTACAAGTGGAGAACATTTAAAACAACTGCCAACATGGCCAGGTCAGGCCGTCCCAGCAGAATGCAAGGTGCATAAAGTCCTACAATGTCATCACAGGACCTACCGGTAGCTCTTGTCATAGTTGATGTCAAGGTACATGCATTTACCATCAGAAAGAGACTGCACAAGTTAGGTTTTTATGAGGGGTGTGCAAGGAAGAAACCCTTGCTGTCAAAAAACATCAGGGCAAGACTAAAGTTTGCCAGGGAAACACGTAGACAAAGACCAGGACTTCTGAAACAATGTGCTTTGGACAAATGAATCCAAAGTTGAATTATTAGGGCACAGTAACAGAAAACATGTTGGCACAAACCAAACACAGCATTTGAGCAGAAGAACCTCATACCAACTGTGAAGCATGGAAGTGGAAATGTCATGTTTTGGGGATGCTTTGCAGCAGCAGGGCCTGGCAAGCTCCCCATTATAGAATCCACAGTTAATGCTTCACTGTATCAGAGGGTGCTTAAAGATAATGTAAGACCATCTGTTCAAAAACTGAAGCTGAAGCTGAGGTGGACCATGCAACATAAAAACAACAACCCAAAACATTCCAGTAAATCCACCAAGGAATGACTCAAAATAAAGAAATTGAGAGTTCTGGAATTGTCAAGTCAAAGCCCGGATCTTAATCCTATTGAGATGATGTGGGGTCTTCACACAGCTGAAAAAATTCTGCATGGAGGAGTGGGAAAAACTTTTTCCCAGTTGATGTCAGAGACTGGTAGATGGTTATTGCAACATCTAATTGAGGTTATTTCAGTCAAAGGGGGAAATACCAGCTATTAGGGCATAGGGTGTCCTAACTTTTTCCTCACAATTAATTACCATTTATTGATTAATTGGTACAGTGGGGCCAAAAAGTATTTAGTCAGCCACTGATTGTGCAAGTTCTCCTACTTAGAAAGATGAGAGAGGTCTGTAATTTTCATCATAGGTACACTTCAACTATGAGAGACAAAATGAGAAAAAGAATCCAGGAAATCACATTGTAGGATTTATGGTATAAAATAAGTATTTGGTCAATAACAAACTAGCAAGATTTCTGGCTCTCACAGACCTGTAACTTCTTCTTTAAGAAGCTCTTCTGTCCTCCACTTGTTACCTGTATTAATGGCACCTGTTTGACCTCGTTATCTGTATAAAAGACACCTGTCCACAGCCTCAAACAGTCAGACTCCAAACTCAACCATGGCCAAGACCAAAGAGCTGTCGAAGGACACCAGGAAGAAAATTGTAGACCTGCACCAGGCTGGGAAGAGTGAATCTACAATAGGCAAGCAGGTTGGTGTGAATAAATCAACTGTGGGAGCAACTGTAAGAAAATGGAAGACATACAAGACCATTGATAATCTCCCTCGATCTGGGGCGCCATGCAAGATTCCATCCCGTGGGTCAAAATGATCATGAGAACGATGAGCAAAAATCCCAGAACTACACGGAGGGACCTGATGAATGACCTGCAGAGAGCTGGGACCAAAGTAACAAAGGCTACCATCAGTAACACACTACGCCGAGAGGGACTCAAATCCTGCAGTGCCAGGCGTGTCCCCCTGCTTAAGCCAGTACATGTCCAGGCCCGTCTGAAGTTTGCCAGAGAGCATATGGATGATCCAGAAGAGGATTGGGAGAATATCATGTGGTCAGATGAAACCAAAATGGAACTTTTTGGTAAAAACTCAACTCGTCGTGTTTGGAGGAAGCAGAATGCTGAGTTGCATCCCATACCTACTGTGAAGCATGGGGGTGGAAACATCATGCTTTGGGGCTGTTTTTCTGCAAAGGGGACAGGACGACTGATCCGTGTTAAGGGAAGAATGAACGGGGCCATGTATCATGAGATTTTAAGCCAAAACCTCCTTCCATCAGTGAGAGCATTGAAGATGGAACGTGGCTGGGTCTTCCAGCATGACAATGATCCCAAACACACCGCTAGGGCAATGAAGGAGTGGCTCCGTAAAAAGCATTTCAAGGTCCTGGAGTGGCCTAGCCAGTCTCCAGACCTCAACCCCATAGAAAATTTGTGGAGGGAGTTGAAAGTCCGTGTTGCCCAGCAACAGCCCCAAAACATCACTGCTCTAGAGGAGATCTGCATGGAGGAATGGGCCAAAATACCAGCTACAGTGTGTGCAAACCTGGTGAAGACTTACAGGAAATGTTTGACCTCTGTCATTGCCAACAAAGGTTATGTTACAAAGTATTGAGTTGAACTTTTGTTTTTGACCAAATACTTATTTTCCACCATAATTTACAAATAAATTCTTTAAAAATCCTACAATTTGATTTCCTGGATTTTTTTTTCTCATTTTGTCTCTCATAGTTGAAGTGTACCTATGATGAAAATTACAGACCTCTCTCATCTTTCTAAGTAGGAGAACTTGCACAGTCAGTGGCTGACTAAATACTTTTTGGCCCCACTGTATAAGCTCCATCTCCCTGTACTGTTCAAATGAAGCTTAAATGTTCATATGTTTATATATGTTCAAAAAGACAAAGGTTTTCATGGGGTGTTCTAACTATTTTAACTTGACTATAATGTATTTACTACTTTACCATTAGATAAAAAATATTTTATATTCATCTTGGTTCTAGAATTATCTAGACTTGTAATTGGTCATTATATTTTATTATATAATGTTTTATGAGCGCTAGGTATTTGATATTAGATGAGAATTCTAACTATGATATTGGTCACTACATCTCTACAAATAACCCAATTATAATCATAGATGTTTATATTTATAAATAAAAAATATATATAATTAAAAATCTTTTTTTAATTCAAATATTAAATTATATACTGTGTTCACTGATCATGCAGTAAAATATTGATCACCTTTGTTTGTTTATTAGAACTATTAGGCCCTGTGTATAAAAAAAAACTCAAATTCAATCTGAGAGAGAAATGTAATAGAATCAGTGAAGGAATCTTCCAGCATGGAAGCTCAGCACTTCTGAATAAGATCTACACAGAGCTCTACATCACAGAGGGTTGGAGTGGAGATGTCAGTAATGAACATGAGGTCAGACAGATTGAAGTGGCATCCAGGAGACCAGCAGCACAGGAGAAACCCATCAAATGCAACGACCTTTTTAAAGACACGTCCATCAGAACTGTGCTGACTAAAGGAATCGCTGGAATTGGAAAAACAGTCTCGGTGCAGAAGTTAATTTTGGACTGGGCTGAAGGAAAAGCAAATCAGGATGTCGTCTTCATATTTCCACTTCCTTTTAGAGAGCTGAACTTGATGAAGCAGAAAAATCTCAGTCTGATGGAACTTCTTCATCAGTTTTTCCCAGAAGTGAAAGGTCTGACATCATTAGACTGTGATGCTTATAAAGTTTTGTTCATCTTTGATGGTCTGGATGAGTGTCGACTTCCTCTAGATTTTCAAAATAACGAGCGATTGTGTAACATAGCAAAGTCAGTAAAAATGGATGTGCTGCTGACAAACCTCATCAAGGGGAACCTGCTTCCCTCTGCTCACCTCTGGATTACCACTCGACCAGGAGCAGCCAATCTGATCCCTCCTGAGTGTGTAGACCAGGTAACAGAGGTACGAGGGTTCAGTGACCCTCAGAAAGAGGAGTACTTCAGGAAGAGGATCAGTGATGAGAACCTGGCTAGTAAAATCATCACTCACATAAAGTCATCAAGAAGCCTCTACATCATGTGTCACATTCCAGTTTTCTGCTGGATCTCAGCCTCTGTTCTAGAGAGAATTCTGGATGGATCTGAGGGGAAAGAGATCCCCAAAACTCTGACTCAAATGTTCACCCACTTCCTGATCTTTCAGATAAAACACAAGGAACAAAAGTACCATGGGAAATCTGAGCCTGATCCACACCAGACGACAGAGACGATATTGGCACTGGGAAAACTGGCCTTTCAACAGCTGGAGAAAGGAAACCTGATCTTCTATGAAGAAGACCTGACAGAGTGTGGAATTGATGTCAAAAACACATTGCTGTACTCAGGAATCTGCACCCAAATATTCAAAAAAGAGGCTGGGCTGCACCTGGGTCAGGTCTTCAGCTTTGTGCACGTGAGTGTTCAGGAGTTTCTGGCTGCTTTATATGTATTTCTCACCTTCATCAACAAAAACAGAAATCTGCAGGTAAAGAAACATACCAGAATGTTTAACATCTTTAGAAACCCTATGTCTGACCTTCTGAAGAGTGCAGTGGACAAGGCCTTACAGAGTAAGAATGGACACCTGGATCTTTTCCTCCGCTTCCTCCTGGGTCTCTCACTGGAGTCCAATCAGACTCTCTTAAGAGGCCTACTGCCACAAACAGGAAGTGACTCTTACAAGAAAGAGGAAACAGTCAGGTACATCAAGAAGAAGATCAGTGTGAATCTCTCTCCCGAGAAATTCATCAATCTGTTCCACTGTCTGAATGAACTGAACGATGATTCTCTAGTGCAGGAAGTCCAACAATACCTGAACAGGAGAGGTTATGTCTATCACGATGAACTCTCACCTGCTCAGTGGTCGGCTCTGGTGTTTGTGCTGCTGAACTCAGATCAGGAGCTGGATGAGTTCAATTTGAGTAGTTATTATCCATCACATGAAGGTCTTCTGAAGATGCTGCCAGTGGTGAAAGAATCGAGAAAAGCTGAGTGAGTAATTTATTAATAAACATTTGATTCAAGGATTCATCACATAAACTATAATGATTAAAATCCATGAAGGTGAGATAGTGGAGAATTAAAGTGTCAGATCTCAAAATGTGTCTTAAAGTAACATCCAATTTAGAAACTTAAATATTAAGGTTAACTACTACTACTAAGTACTTAATTCTAACCTACTAACCTGCAGTCTGAGTATAAAATCTGGGGTCAAATTGTATAAATATTCAACCACAGAGCTTCAAAAACATCAGGACTAAATGTGATAAAGAGACAAACAAATAACAAGTAATAAAGAGAGAAATGCATTATTAATAAACATTCCTTTTAAATAAAGACACTCATGTTAGCATGAACGGGGCGCTCAGCTGATATAGCGGTAAAATACACTAGTTTACTTTTGCTGAGATCTGAGGATAGCTTGTATAGAATTGATCTGACTGATGTGTAATCATGTTTTCATTTTACTGTAATGAAAACAATGTAAGAATAATCAGATGCTTAATTATGGAATGGAAATGTAATTTAGATTAAATGTTTGGATGTTTTTTGTTGAATAAACTTTGGTAAATATACACCGATCAGCCATAGCATTAAAATCACCTCCTTGTTTCTACACTCACTGTCTATTTTATCAGCTCCACTTAACTACTTTGTAGTTCTACTATTACTGCCTTTAGTCCGGGGGGTACAGAAATAAATGTTGTGACATTGCAGAAGCTTGTGGAAACGATGCCACAGCAAATGCGTGCCATAATCAAAGCTAAAGGCGGTCCAACCAAATATTAGAGTGTGTGACCTTTTCTTTTGGCCAGGCAGTTGTAATGAAAAATGGAACAGAAGGACGTCTCTCCAACTTGATGAAAATGGTGAATCTTTATTACAGGAAGCAGTAGCAAGAAACACAAAGTAACTCGGGTACAGTGGAGCTAGACTGAACAATTCAACTGAAACACACAGCATATACTGCGGGGAAAATAAGTATTGAACGCATCAACATTTTTCTCAGCAAATATATTTCTGATGGGGCTATTGACATGAAATTTTCACAAGATGTTAGTAACAACCTAAGTAATCCACACATACAAAGAAATCTAAACAAATAAGTCCATAAATTAAGTTATGTGTAATAAAATGGAATGACACAGGGAAAAAGTATTGAACACATGAAGAAAAGGAGGTGCAAAAAGGCATGGAAAGCCAAAACATCAGCTGAAATCTGTCAGTATTTAGAAAGCAATCCTGCCCCTATCAGTGCAAATTAATATTAACTAGTTTAGTCCTAATTGATGGCCTATAAAAAGGTTTCTCATTACCAAGGTGTCACATAAGAAGCATCTTGTGATGGGTAAAAGCAAAGAGCTCTCTCAAGACCTTTACAACCTTATTGTTGCAAAACATACTGATGGTATTGGTTACAGACGTATTTCTAAACTTCTAAATGTTCCAGTGAGCATTGTTGGGGCCATTATCCGGAAGTGGAAAGAACATCATTTCACCATAAACCAGCCACGACCAGGTGCTCCTCGCAAGATTTCTGACAGGGGAGTCAAAAGAAAAATCAGAAGAGTTGTCCAAGAGCCAAGGACCACCCACGGAGAGCTTCAGAAAGACCTGGAATTAGCAGGTACAGTTGTTTCAAATAAAAGTATAAGTACAATGCACTCAACCGCCATGGCCTCTATGCACGCTCACCGCGCAAGACTCCATTGCTGAAGAAAAAGCATGTTAAAGCTTGTTTACAGTTTACTGCACAACATTTGGACAAGCCTATGAAATACTGGGAGAATATAGTCTGGTCAGATGAGACCAAAATTGAACTCTTAGGATGTCATAGCACACACCATGTTTGAATGAGAAATGGCACTGCACATCACCCCAAAAATACCATACCAACAGTGAAGTTTGGAGGTGGGAACATCATGGTGTGGGGCTGTTTCTCAGCATATGGTGCTGACTTTATACACTGCTCAAAAAAATAAAGGGAACACTAAAATAACACATCCTAGATCTCAATGAATGAAATATTCCAGTTGAAAATCTTTATTCATCACATAGTGGAATGCGTTGAGAACAAAATAACATAAAAATGATCAATGTAAATCAAAATTATTATCCCATGGAGGTCTGGATTTGGAATCATACTCAAAATCAAAGTGGAAAATCAAATGACAGGCTGATCCAACTTCAGTGGAAATTACTCAAGACCAGTTAAAATGAGGCTCAGTAGTGTGTGTGGCCTCCACGTGCCTGTATGACCTCCCTACAATGCCTGGGCATGCTCCTGATGAGGCGGCGGATGTTCTCCTAAGGGATCTCTTCCCAGACCTGGATTAAAGCATCAGTCAACTCCTGGACAGTCTGTGGTGCAACGTGGCATTGGTGGATGGTGTCCCAGATGTGCTTGATTGGATTCAGGCCTGGGGAACGGGCAGGCCAGTCCATAGCATCAATGCCTTCATCATGCAGGAACTGCTGACACACTTCAGCCACATGAGACCTAGCATTGTCATGCATCAGAAGGAACCCAGGGCCCACTGCACCAGCATATGGTCTCACAATGGGTCTGAGGATCTCATCCCGGTACCTAATGGCAGTCAGGGTACCTCTGGTTAGCACATAGAGGGCTGTGCGGCCCTCCAAAGAAATGCCTCTCAACACCATTACTGACCCACTGCCAAACCGGTCATGCTGGAGGATGTTGAGGCAGCAGAACATTCTCCACGGCGTCTCCAGACTCTGTCACATCTGTCACGTGCTCAGTGTGAACCTGCTCTCATCCGTGAAGAGCACAGGGGGCCAATGGCGAATCTGCCAATCTTGGTGTTCTGTGGCAAATGCCAATCGCCCTGCACGGTGTTGGGCTGTAAGCACAAGCCCCACTTGTGGACGTTGGACCCTCATACCACCCTCATCGAGTCTGTTTCTGACAGTTTGAGCAGAAACATGGATATTAGTGGCCTGCTGGAGGTAATTTTGCAGGGCTCTGGCACTGCTCCTCCTGTTGGTAGCGGTCTTGCTGCTGGGTTGTTGCCCTCCTACGGCCCCCTCCACATCTCCTGGTGTACTGCTCCATGCTCTGGACACTGTGCTGACAGACACAGCAAACCTTCTTGCCACAGCTCACATTGATGTGCCATCCTTGATGAGCTGCACTACCTGAGCAACTTCTGAGCATGCCCAGGCGTTGTAGGGAGGTCATACAGGCACGTGGAGGCCACACACACTACTGAGCCTCATTTTAACTTGTCTTGAGTAATTTCCACTGAAGTTGGATCAGCCTGTCATTTGATTTTCCACTTTGATTTTGAGTATGATTCTAAATCACGACCTCCATGGGATAATAATTTTGATTTACATTGATCATTTTTATGTTATTTTGTTCTCAACGCATTCCACTATGTAATGAATAAAGATTTTTAACTGGAATATTTCATTCATTGAGATCTAGGATGTGTTATTTTAGTGTTCCCTTTATTTTTTTGAGCAGTGTATAATTGAAGAAAGGATGAATGGAGAAATGTACCGAGACATTCCTGATAAGAATCTGCTGCCATCTACCAGAATGCTGAAGATGACACGAGGGTGGACATTTCAGCAAGACAATGATCCCAAACACACAGCCAAGGAAACTCTCAAGTGGTTTCAGAGAAAGAAAATAAAGCTGCTATAAAGGCCCAGTCAATCACCTGACTTGAATCCAATTGAAAATCTATAGAAAGAAATGAAGATCAGAGTTCATAGAAGAGGCCCCCAGAACCTTCAAGATTTGAAGACAGTTTGTGTGAAAGAATGGGCCAAAATCACACCTGAACAATGCATGCAACTAGTTTCTCCATACAGAAGGCGCCTTGAAGCTGTCATTACCAACAAAGGCTTTTCTACCAAGTATTAAATAAATTTCAGTAAGCGTGTTCCATACTTTTTACCTGTGTCATTCACCTTTATTACACATGACTTCATTTATGGACTTATTTGTTTAAATTTCTTTGTATGTGTGGATTACTGAGGTTGTTTCCAACATCTTGTGAAAATTTCATGACAAAAGCCCCATCAGAAATATATTTACTGAGAAAAATGTTGAATGTTCAATACTTATTTTCCCCGCTGTATACATTTGAAAATACCATATAAGGGTTTCCTGTGTTACCATTTTAGGGGTTTCCTGTAAAGGATGTGTATTACCCAAAAGCAGTGCAGACAAGATAGAACTGTCACCTCAATTCTAATTGGTCTAATTGTCTTTGATCACTTTCATGTCTAGGCCGATTCCCTTTGTCTGTGATGGCTGTTGATTACATATTATAATAATCCCTTTCAAGTTGGTTAGAACCTGTGAGAGCTGTCTCTGCTCTTCCAGTTCTCCCTTTTCATATGCTAAACTAAGCCAGGTGGTCACCCCAACTCCAGGAAGAGACATCCTGGTTTATACATTTGATTATGATAACAATGCCATTGAGTGCAGTTAGGTAAAGCTAGTCATCCTTGGGTCCATGCTGTAATTCTTACAGTCGCCCCTTTGATCCTTTTGACCCTGAAGCATCACAACTGCTTACCACACACACCTGCCTTGAGTGGCACTCAGTGGTCAACACCCTCCTGCCTTAGGTTGCCCCTCATTGGCCTTGAGAAGTCTATGGAGAAGTGCCTCAAAACACACTGGTACTCACTCTCTCAACTGGCAAAACCATCATAATTTTTCCTTTACATGGACAAAACAAACAAACAAAAAAAAAAACCAACCAAATAATCAACCCACCGATTTTTTTTTCAAAAACCATCACATCCAAGGGGAATGCCTAACTGAAGTGTTTGAGAAAGTTCAAATGTGGCGTTTCAACATGGACCACATACTGCGAAACATTACACATTGGCACAATATAAGAATAATACACACACAAACTGCAGTTTTGAAGGTCAGTTCCCATGTTAAACCAGAAACCGCAATATCCATATCACCATCATGCATTTGTCTAATCAAATTGTTGTCCTTTGCGCTAAGATCCTGGGAGGCTTTGATGATGTGGTTGTCTTTCCTTTGCATTAAAGACATAAGCATAGTATCTAGGTTTGGTAACTGAAAGTCAAAGTCAGGAATGTCCTCAACAAACCCTAGCTCTTCTTCTGGATTAGCATAAACACTTTGTTCAGTTAGGTTAACATAGGGGAAACAAAGATTTCCTACAGAACAAGCTGAATTTGGTGTAATACATAATGAAGTGGTATTAGTTACTTCCAGACTACCATTAGCATAAATGGAGAAATGTTTGTACGGAGTGGTAACACATGCCTTATTCCCCTGAACAACTACCTTGGTAAAGTTATTGTGTATGTGTGTCAAGCGAATTTCACAGGTTGTATCACTCATATTTAAGTCTCCACAAAAGGATTGCTTTTCTACAGCATCACATTCACAGAGGAAGCCAAAAGGAGTCTTGTCACAACAGTCCTATACTATCAACCTTAACCACTCTCTGAAAGACCTGCTCTCTTTGGAAGACAGGTATAGAAACAGTTAAAAGCATTGCATACATTTGTCTCATAAAACAACCGAACCGCTGAAAACTGTTACCCGCTGAACAAGCCCATGATTTGTTTTTCGGGTTATTGATCACAGTCTCATTCCACCACCTCAGGATCTGTATTGGTGGTGTTTCAGTGTTGGGTTTTGATGATTTCCCTTTGTGAGGGGTAAAAGGTAAATTAATTCCCTCCATTAAAGGCCATAGTCTAGTGGACTGTAAAATCTAGCTGGAAGAGGATGAGAAGAGACCCTAGCCATTTGTAAAATGTAACTATAAGGAATGGGCAACCTACATTTGTCTAGTTTGTTCATGAAAGTCTTTAAATCACCGGAGGAGGTGTTAAAAATCCAAACCATTTCATGACCACCTCTTCAGTGAAAAGAGTTCCTGGAACCCTCTCCGCCAACACGTCCTGTAGAATGCAGGAGATCTCTTGATACTTTATTGAGGCAAACTGTGCACAGTATAATTCCTTTTGCATGTGGTTAAAAGCTCCCTTAATGCTGTGAGAAATAACAGACAAGGTTGTAGCAATGGTGTGAATATCTTGTACGGTCTCCTTTTCCTCCTTTAGCCCTTCTTGTAAATAGGCATCCATCTGTAACACTTGCTCACCTATAAGGACTTTAAGTTTATTCTGTTTTAGCTTCTCAGCGCTGATCCAGTTAGATATTCCCAAACCTGTTCCAGTAGCTCCCAGAATACTATCCATGAGCCCCAACAGTTTCCGCCGATAGGATGTTCTCTGTGAGTATGGGGTCTGAAGTTCATCTGCAGGCTGGTGTGATGGGGAGCTGGTTGCTACAGCACTATGGTATTTCAGGAATGCTGTGGTTAGTAGATCCTTGTACATCCCAGTCATGCTTACTTCTTGGCATCGTTTATCTATTTCTGGAGACCATGCTGTCAGGTTCACCAAGACTGGAATGTGGACCCATTGGATGTTGTTGATCAAAACTCCAGTATATGGTCTTGTCACCACACCGGACTGAGGAGCTGGTTGTCGTTCTGGACATTGCTGCCTGCAATTCATTGAGCTTTATATTGTAGCGTTTCTACGGCATCGAAGACGAAGCTGGGATAGGAAATTGCTCTTTCTGTGAACATGTTGTCAAACACCCATTCACACACACACACATTCATACAACATGCTCAAAGCTAATAGCTGCAAAGCCCATAGCCGATGATGCATTTCTCTCGTAGCCAGCCCATTTCCAGTGCCGAAGAACATGGTCACGGTAGATCTTAATACCACAGCCGCGAGTCCTTCTGGGTCCTTCTCGTCTACAGCAGTGGGTCGCTACAATATTAACCTGTGAGTAAGGGGACACCTTTGGAGATACTTGTCTGGACATGGATTTGCATTCTCTGGCAATATGTCCTTCTTTATCACATGAATAGCAAACTATGTTTGCATTAGGATTATAGGGTGGTGGTCTCTCATTAACCTTTCTAGCTACCCGGCCTTCATTCTTCCATGAAACATGTTTTCTGGCTATATTCTGATAGGAAGGTTTACCACTGATAGATTTCCTGGCACCAGTATTGCTATTGTAAAACTGAGTCATTTTAGCAATAATTTCCTCATACGTAGATGTACAGTATGTGTCACATGCATTGCTATGGCCGCGCGGGTAAAAATGTCCTTTTGGCTAACCAAAGCTGACTTACAGTGGGGCCAAAAAGTATTTAGTCAGCCACTGATTGTGCAAGTTCTCCTACTTAGAAAGATGAGAGAGGTCTGTAATTTTCATCATAGGTACACTTCAACTATGAGAGACAAAATGAGAAAAAAAAATCCAGGAAATCATATTGTAGGATTTTTAAAGAATTTATTTGTAAATTTTGGTGGAAAATAAGTATTTGGTCAATAACAAAAGTTCAACTCAATACTTTGTAACATAACCTTTGTTGGCAATGACAGAGGTCAAACGTTTCCTGTAAGTCTTCACCAGGTTTGCACACACTGTAGCTGGTATTTTGGCCCATTCCTCCATGCAGATCTCCTCTAGAGCAGTGATGTTTTGGGGCTGTCGCTGGGCAACACGGACTTTCAACTCCCTCCACAAATTTTCTATGGGGTTGAGGTCTGGAGACTGGCTAGGCCACTCCAGGACCTTGAAATGCTTTTTACAGAGCCACTCCTTCGTTGCCCGAGCGGTGTGTTTGGGATCATTGTCATGCTGGAAGACCCAGCCACGTTCCATCTTCAATGCTCTCACTGATGGAAGGAGGTTTTGGCTTAAAATCTCATGATACATGGCCCCGTTCATTCTTCCCTTAACACGGATCAGTCGTCCTGTCCCCTTTGCAGAAAAACAGCCCCAAAGCATGATGTGTCCACCCCCATGCTTCACAGTAGGTATGTGATGCAACTCAGCATTCTGCTTCCTCCAAACACGACGAGTTGAGTTTTTACCAAAAAGTTCCATTTTGGTTTCATCTGACCACATGATATTCTCCCAATCCTCTTCTGGATCATCCATATGCTCTCTGGCAAACTTCAGACGGGCCTGGACATGTACTGGCTTAAGCAGGGGGACACGCCTGGCACTGCAGGATTTGAGTCCCTCTCGGCGTAGTGTGTTACTGATGGTAGCCTTTGTTACTTTGGTCCCAGCTCTCTGCAGGTCATTCATCAGGTCCCTCCGTGTAGTTCTGGGATTTTTGCTCATCGTTCTCATGATCATTTTGACCCCACGGGATGAGATCTTGCGTGGGGTCCCAGATCGAGGGAGATTATCAATGGTCTTGTGTGTCTTCCATTTTCTTACAATTGCTCCCACAGTTGAGCAGTGTAGATTCACTCTTCCCAGCCTGGTGCAGCTCTACAATTTTCTTCCTGGTGTCCTTCGACAGCTCTTTGGTCTTGGCCATGGTTGAGTTTGGAGTCTGACTGTTTGAGGCTGTGGACAGGTGTCTTTTATACAGATAACGAGGTCAAACAGGTGCCATTAATACAGGTAACGAGTGGAGGACAGAAGAGCTTCTTAAAGAAGAAGTTACAGGTCTGTGAGAGCCAGAAATCTTGCTTGTTTGTGGGTGACCAAATACTTATTTTCCACCATAATTTACAAATAAATTCTTAAAAAATCCTACAATGTGATTTCCTGGATTTTTTTTTTCTCATTTTGTCTCTCATAGTTGAAGTGTACCTATGATGAAAATTACAGACCTCTCTCATCTTTCTAAGTAGGAGAACCTGCACAATCAGTGGCTGACTAAATACTTTTTGGCACCACTGTAAATCTATGATCCTGTGTTGTAATGTCAGTAATGCCACTATAGGTTACAAAGGCATCCATGAGTCTCTCTGAGAATGCAATAGGATGCTCTCCCTTTGTCATCCTAACCTGCGTAATCTTTTCCCAGTTAACGACTCTCACTCCCAGAACCTCTAACAATGCCTGTTTTCTCTCACCCTTGTTAGCAATTTTATTTTTGACCTTATCCAAGAGAGCTTTGGCAAGAGTAGGGGGAAGACACATAATCAAAATAACACAAGCATCTGCATCTGTTAACCTGTGAATGTCTATGTGTTGTTCCAAACTACCTATGAAATCTAAAGGATCATGGGTCAAATTTTCCAATGATTCTAATTCAGTGGGATTTAGAGCTCGGACAATAGTAGTTGTGACTGTACTGTTTTCTTCCTTACCGGGGCGAAGCGCTGTGGATGAATGCAGTGGTGCCATAGGGAACCTCACAGTATGCTGGGAGTGATGATCATAGCTGTTCTGTGACAGAGAAGCTTCATCTCAACAGGGGTTCCTTTCTACTGTACTCGGAAAATGTGTCTGGTTTGAGATCTGGCTGAAAGGTGTTCTAGAGTTTATTGTTGGTGGGACTGATGTACATTTTAGCTGGCATGCAGCTCTAGATTGCTGCAGAACATTTGATAACTTTTCTACCGATGATGCAAGCCTGTGATTGTCTGCCCTACAAGCTGAAATTTCTGCACAATTTCATCCTTCAAAATAGTTTTGCTTGCTGTATGTTTTAGCATAAACTGGCAAACATCTCTAGATTGCTGTAGATCATTCAGTAACTTTTCAATAGATGATGCAAGTCTATGATTGTCTGCCTTACAGGCTGAAATATCTCCTTTTAGCTGTACTGTTTTGTTCTTCAAAATAGTTTCACCTGCTTCGTAGTTTTTCATAGACATAATATGTTCACTGAATGAAGAATGAAGCATTGTGTTCTCTGTTTCAAGAGCATTTCTCTCTGACTCAACTTCCCTTAACCTCTTCCTAGGCAAAAATGGCATGAAGTGCATTAGCAACATTCTTTTTTTTTTTTTTTTTTTTTGGGCATTTTAGGATCATTTCAAACTGGGACCTAGCTCACTCATAGGGCTCATCCACAGTATTCTCAATCTCTTCAAATAATCCACTTGAACCATGCTTGGCAGTGTATGCAATGAGTAGTTTCTCCATTGTAAACTGCTACTCGATCTAATAGTCTAAAAGCACCCTGCTTTAATGACCAAACACTATCTAGTTCAGTTAAAACAGGCATGTCCAAAGTCCGGCCTTCTATCCGGCCCGTGCCTTCCGTCTTAAATTACATTACTTGTGGCCCGCCAGCACAGTGAAACAGAAAAAATATATATTCCGTCGCTGTCTGATTAAAAACTTTTAGCGGTTTTTACTTTTTTGTTGATTGTGGGTATAAATCTCCGTCTGTCCATAGCAGCGCATATCAAAATGACCAATGAAAAGATGAATGAAATCACGCATTCGCTGTAACGAGTATTTCCAAACCCGTTTGCTGCGTGATGTTTCATCTCTGCAGTTTATTCAGGTTCTTCAATCACATGGTTGTAATCACCAAGGACGGATTAAGGATAGTCTGGGCCCCTGGGCAAAGAGTTGCCCAGGCCACCCACCCCGCATGCCCCCCCCCCCCCCCCCCCCCCCCCCCTCCAAAAACATAAATAAATTAATACATTAAACAGCCTGTCAATAATTAGCATGGCTAGGGGCCCCAAAAGCATGGCTAAGGCCCCCAAGAGGCCCTGGGGTCAAAGTCCCTAATAGTCAGAGGATCCTTAAAATGGAGGGCCCTCGGAAATAAAAATATATTGTATCATAAATGTTGATAGGCATCGCAAAATGTTTTGGGCCAGGGCCACCCCGGGGCCCCCTGACCTCAAGGGCCCCTGGGCGCTGGCCCCACTGGCCCGGTCAGTAATCCAGCCATGGTAATCACGATTTATATTTGTGATGTTTGTAGTTTTTTAAAAACACATCTGTATCTAATATGTAGCGAGTGGCCCTGTCGTTGGGGGCAGTGTTGAGTCCTGGTGAGAGTATAAAGCCAACGAGTAAAAAGTAATGGCGTATACCACGCTCTGCTGAGGGTAGTGGGTGAGACGCCGAGAGTACCAGGTATGTAGGCGGGAAATTTGATTTGGTTTTAATAGATTTGCTTGTTGTTACCGTTCGTGTGGAGCGATAACAAAGCGTTATTATTATTTACCTCGTAGGTACTTGGATGTGGTGGCCAGTTGTGGTGAACGTTTTCTACAGAGGTAATTTGTGGGATTTTGGCTGGCGATTTTATAGTTGAGAATGTTATTAGCCGTTAAACGGGTTATATGTATTTTCACAGTGTGTGTGCGTGACGCAACTAGCAGTGGATATACTTCATATTGCCTCGTGTTAATTCGGAGTGAAGTGAATACGACTGGGACTCGTTTGTTTTAGTGCACCAATGAACTGTAACATTAAAGGCATTTAAACAGCGATTAAGTTATGTGCTTGTAGTAGCATTATAACATTAAAATGTATTTGAGCATAGAGCATGAACGATAAAATATTCTTAACGTGTTTAGCTAGGCTCTAAAGTATTGTTTTGTGTCTTTGTTTGTTTATTGTAGAGTGCTGGAGTGAATGTAGAGCGTCAGCCGCTGTTCTTTTCTGCCAGTTTTCTTTGTTTTATGTGTGTTTTCTTTTGTATTTTGTAATTTTTTATACGTAGGTAACCACATTTTTAATGTGGTTCTTTTAAAATTGTACCAGTGTAAAGCCACTTCCAGAGGAGTAAGCGGCTCCAGTAATAGTCTTACCCCAGCCAGACTAGTTTTAAAGCGTGTGGGAATTGTTCACTATAATTACATTGAATGTCCAATTGTGTAGTGGTCTTGCAGTGTTGGACTTAAAGGTTGAAGTGTAATGGAATACTTTGTGATTGGAGTGTATTTTGGGTACTCAATATGGTTAGTAATAGTATAGCACACATTAATAGTTCTGGCTAGAGGTGGACTACTGGGGTTGCTTTTATACACTAAATTATTAATACTAATCCAAGTGGCGATCTTATTGTTTTTAGTACACTTTGCTACTTAGTGTTATAATAAAGAACGTCATATTGATTTCTCTTTGTGACGGTGTATTTATTGGTTTGGACTGGAGTTATCTCCAGGTTTAAACTAAGGGGTGGCGTTGTCGGTTAATTTTATTTCTGGGATAGCCGTGCTACAATCATTTATATTGACTAAGTGTTCACATGGACCGTATTTATTAACACAATTGAACTTTTTTATAGCAGTAAATAACTTGATTTACAAAGTATAGATATTGTCTGATAACTTGATTGTTTCAGGTATTTATAGATGTTTAAATGGTCATTTAGAACAGTATTTCCCAGTCTTGTTTCTGCACAACACAGTATTAAAAGTTTTCTTAATAGATCTATGAAATAATCTTATCTGTGTTTTGATGTTTTATTGATGCACAATATTAGATCACAATATTTTGAAAAGCATGATTTCTGAGTTAGCCAGATAACTTAAGCACAGTGGCAAGGATTGTTCAATATGAACATCTTCTTTTCTCTTTTGTCCTATGTTTATGTATGCCAGGAAATACTCCAAAGGTAGCCATGCATTGTTATAGTTTAAACCCAAACCATGTTTGGCACCTGAATGCTTACATTTGGTTGTTGTTCGCTGTAAGAAAATGAAATGATTAAATAACAGCATATTATATGCATATTTTATTGTTTTATATATCCCCTCTTTTTCCCCCCATTTTTTATCCCCCAGTCTAGTTGTGTCCAATTACCCTGATTGCTCCTCTATACTGATTCGACCCTTCACCGCTGACTGAGGATGCCTCTCAACTGAAATACACCCCCTCCGGCACATACAGTCAATACAGATAGTGCACCTGCACGAGTCGAGTTCATATACTTGACGGGCACTGTGTATGGAGGGCCACACCCCCATCAGCATTATTCCTCAGCCCTGTGCAGGCGCCATCAGTCAGCTAGCAGGGGCTGCAGTTGCACCAGTTATTAGGAACCTATGATCCAACTTTCTTACCCTCTAACCCTGAACAACAGCCAATCGTTGTTCATACTGCCGCTCAGCCCAGTTGGAAAGGCAGAGCTGAGGTTCGATACAATGTATTCAAAGCCCCAACTCTGGTGAGCTAGCGTACTTTACCGCTGCACCACCTGAGCGGCCTGCATATTTTATTGTTTAAAATAATGTCATCAGGGACTGTTGGCCCTCGGGCACTTTCACATTATCAAATCTGGCCCTCCTAGAAAAAAGTTTGGACACCCCTGAGTTAAAACAACGTAAGGCAAACTATATCAGGACAACTGCTTTTACTACACTGCCTTGGGTTTACCATTTAAATTTAGGCTTACTAGTTCGGACTCTCAAGCTTCGGACTCTCAAGCTTTAAACTACTGCCACACTACGTCAATATTCTATTTTTCTTTTTATATTTTGTAGATTTTATATCTTAATTCTTATTCTTCCTACCCCATTGTAATGTTGTTGTGTGATGTTTGTTAGATGTTTGTAATAATTGTAATTGCTGCTGCTACACTGCAATTTGCCTTCGGGGATCAATAAAGTAAATCAATCAACCAATCAATCAGTCAATGATAGTAGGAACATGCACTGGTGACACACATATGGATAAGAAAATGAAGGTAACTTACCTACCCTTCCTGCTGTGAATATAACCTTTCTCTATATTCATGGC
This sequence comes from Trichomycterus rosablanca, assembly GCF_030014385.1. Lineage (NCBI taxonomy): Eukaryota > Metazoa > Chordata > Actinopteri > Siluriformes > Trichomycteridae > Trichomycterus > Trichomycterus rosablanca. The sequence goes on from NC_086002.1 coordinate 20,448,062, forward strand.
AAACATCTAAATAAATAAAATAAATGGAGGTACCCTAAGAAGAACACTCATACACACATGGGTGAACATGCAAATCTCTGTACACAACCATTGTAGAAATGTACAGTAAGCTACTTTGACTTTGGCTTATGACCACACCACCTTGGGAATGCCTGATCTCATCCGATCTCAGAAGCTAAGCAGGGTTGGCCTCAGTTATGGTCCTGGGTTCGATCCCCAGGTGGGGCAGTCCAGAACTCCGTTCTTTATGTGCGGAGTTCTCCCCGTGTCTGTGTGGTTTCCCCCCCAGTTTCCACCCGGGTTCCTCCCACAGTCCAAAAACATGCAGTTCGGGCTGTTAATGTGTGCCTTGCGCCAATTAAAAAAACTGGGATGGGCTAAGCATGTAGGCTGTAGGATTACACACCCTGTGACCCTGATTGGATAAGCGGTTAAGAAAGTGACTGAGAGTGAGTAACTTGATTACTGTCTGAGTCTGAGACTATTGTCTGATTATGAAGCATTACTACATTTGTAAATTGTATTGGTCATATTGTATTAAATCTCAGCTGTAACAAGGCTATAGTTCCACCTTCACCATTTTGGATTAACACTCCATCCCATTTGAAAATAGTTAGTGGAGCAGTCCTGTTGTTGGTTGATTCATCTGCTGCAGTCTGTGTAATATCAAATCGGCTACTCGCATTCCACCTACTGGTGCAGGGTGACGTCTTTTATTTCTCTGATTGATCTAATTATTTCTAATTAACTCTCCAGGTTGTGGGATTGTAATCTAACAGAGGAAAGTTGTGAAGTTCTGTCCTCAGTTCTCAGTTTAAACTCCTCCAGTCTGAAACATCTGAACCTGAGTTACAATGAACTGAAGGATTCAGGAGTGAAGCTGCTCTCTGCTGGACTGGAGAATCCACACTGTAAACTGGAGAAACTGGAGTAAGATCTTCACTTTTACACTGTAGATACAAAAAACTGTTTCGAAATTACAACAGATTAATAAAGAAGAAAACAAAAGACATGTTTTTTTCATGGTGCAATTTAAACGTTGCTTAGAGCTGAAATTATGATTCTGTATTTGTGACTGATGGGAAAATATTTTTACTCATACTGTGCCTGATTGATCTGGTTATTTCTGTCCAGGTTGTGGGATTGTGATCTAACAGAGGAAAGTTGTGAAGTTCTGTCCTCAGTTCTCAGTGTAAACTCCAGTCTGAAACATCTGAACCTGAGTTACAATAAACTGAAGGATTCAGGAGTGAAGCTGCTCTCTGCTGGACTGGAGAATCCACACTGTAAACTGGAGATACTGAGGTAAGATTTTTAGATGCAGAAGATCTGTTCCACTCTGAAGCATCGATTTAATAAAAAACAACCTTAGCAGTTGTCGTATGGGATTAGTCATAGGTCTTCACATCTTAACATGATTGTTCAGTGCAGCTCACTAGCTTACTTAAGCTTACTTATTTGTTCAGTGCACTGTTAGCAAGCTAAGCTTAGAATGTAAACAATAAATCCACCACTATCAACTAACAAAGATCTTCTGAGGATTCCACATTTGATCTCTGAAAGCCTTTAAAATGTGGAATCCAAAGTCTGAAATCACATTTTACACTCACGTTGGAATGATTGCTGATTCAGCATCATCAATTTAACTGCTTTGACTTTCATCTACAATGAAGTCTGGGAAATATTATCAGATCTGGTACTTGGTTTCTACGTACTACTGCAGGGTGACATCTTTCATTTCTTTGATTGATCTGATTATTTCTCTCCAGGTTGGTTGATTGTAATCTAACAGATGAAAGTTGTGGAGTTCTGTCCTCAGCTCTCAGTTCAAACTCCTCCAGTCTGAAAGATCTAAACCTGAGTTATAATGATCTGAAGGATTCAGGAGTGAAGCTGCTCTCTGCTGGACTGGAGAATCCACACTGTAAACTGGAGATACTGTGGTAAGATCTTCACCTTCACACTCTGAACTAATATTCAATCTCAGATGGTGGTTAACCTTATTTGTTCAGTGCACTGTTACAGTATGTCACAAAAGTGTGTACACCCCTCACATTTCTGCAACTAGTTTATTATATGTTTTCATGGGACAACACTATAGAAATGAAACTTGGATATAACTTAGTAAATCTATACTGCTATACAAGCTGTACACTGACTAATCTAAGAATAACTCAACACACAGCCATTAATGTCTAAAAAGCTGGCAACACAAGTGAGTACACCCCACAGTGAACATGTCCAAATTGTGCCCAAATGTGTTGTTGTCCCTCCCTGGTGTCATGTGTCAAGGTCCCAGGTGTGAATGGGGAGCAGGGCTGTTAAATTTGGTGTTTTATGTACAATTCTTTCATACTGGCCACTGGATATTCAACATGGCACCTCATGGCAAAGAACTCTCTGAGGATGTGAGAAATAGAATTGTTGCTCTCCACAAAGATGGCCTAGGCAATAGGAAGATTGCTAACGCCCTGAAACTGAGCTACAGCATGGTGGCCAAGGTCATACAGCGGTTTTCCAGGACAGGTTTCACTCGGAACAGGCTTCGCCAGGGTCGACCAAAGAAGTTGAGTCCATGTGTTCATTGTCATATCCAGAGGTTGGCTTTAAAAAATAGGCACATGAGTGCTGCCAGCATTGCTGCAGAGGTTGAAGACGTGGGAGGTCAGCCTGTCAGTGCTCAGACCATACGCGGCACACTGCATCAACTTGGTTTGCATGACCGTCATCCCAGAAGGAACCTGACGCACAAGAAAGCCAGCAAACAGTTTGCTGAAGACAAGCAGTCCAAGAACATGGATTACTGGAATGCCCTGTGGTCTGACGAGACCAAGATAAACTTGTTTGGCTCAGATGGTGTCCAGCATGTGTAGCGGCGCCCTGGTGAGCAACATCAAGACAACTGTATCTTGCCTACAGTCAAGCATGGTGGTGGTAGCATCATGGTCTTGGGCTGCATGAGTGTTGCTGGCACTGGGGAGCTGCGGTTCATTGAGGGAAACATGAATTCCAACATGTACTGTGACATTCTGAAGCAGAGCATGATCCCCTCCCTTTGGAAACTGGGCCGCATGGCAGTTTTCCAACACGATAACGACCCCAAACACACCTCCAAGATGACAACTGCCTTGCTGAGGAAGCTGAAGGTAAAGGTGATGGACTAAACCCAATTGAGCACCTGTGGCGCATCCTCAAGTGGAAGGTGGAGGAGTTCAAGGTGTCTAACATCCACCAGCTCCGTGATGTCATCATTGAGGAGTGGAAGAGGATTCCAGTAGCAACCTGTGCAGCTCTGGTGAATTCCATGTCCAGGAGGGTTAAGGCAGTGCTGGATAATAATGGTTGTCACACAAAATATTGACATTTGACAATTTGGACATGTTCACTGTGGGGTGTACTCACTTGTGTTGCCAGCTATTTAGACATTAATGGCTGTGTGTTGAGTTATTTTCAGAAGACAGTAAATCTACACTGCTATACAAGCTGTACACTGACTACTCTAAGTTATATCCAAGTTTCATTTCTATAGTGTTGTCCCATGAAAAGATATAATTAAATATTTGCAGAAATGTGTACTCACTTTTGTGAGATACTGTAGCAAGCTAAGCTTAAAATGTAAACAATAAATCCACCACTATCAACTAACAAAGATCTGTCCACTAAGGATTCCACATTTGATCTCTGAAAACCTTTAAAATGTGGAATCCTATCATAATTTCTATCTAAATCATAATTTTAAACCCATGTTGCAATGATTGCTGATTTGGCATCCTCAATTCAACTGCTTTTACTTTCATCTGCACTGCAGTCTGGGTAATATTATCAGATCTGCTACTTGGATTCTACCTACTGCTGCAGGGTGACGTCTTTCATTTCTCTGATTGATCTGATTATTTCTCTCCAGGTTGTGGTGTTGTAATCTAACAGAGGAAAGTTGTGAAGTTCTGTCCTCAGTTCTCAGTTTAAACTCCTCCAGTCTGAAAGTTCTGAAACTGAGTTACAATAAACTGAAGGATTCAGGAGTGAAGCTGCTCTCTGCTGGACTGGAGAATCCACACTGTAAACTGGAGAAACTAGGGTAAGATCTTCACTTTCACACTGTAGATACAGAAGATCTGTTTTGAAAGTATTTAACCAATTAATTAAAAGCGACCCAATAAACATGTTTTCTCTAAGGTTTATTTTAAATGTTGCTGAGCTGAATTATGATTTTGTGTTTGTGACTGATAAGAAGATATTTTTTACTTATACTGTGTCTGATTGATCTGATTATTTCTCTCCAGGTTGGTTGATTGTAATCTAACAGAGGAAAGTTGTGAAGTTCTGTCCTCAGTTCTCAGTTTAAACTCCTCCAGTCTGAAACATCTGAACCTGAGTAACAATAAACTGAATGATTCAGGAGTGAAGCTGCTCTCTGCTGGACTGGAGAATTCACACTGTGAACTGGAGATACTGAGGTAAGATCTTTACTTTCACACTGTAGATACAGAAGATCATTCATACAGAAACTGTTATTGATGTGTGTAGGAGTTTGATATTTTACTCATTTTCCCCACACAAGATAAAACACTATAATTAATATAATAGAATAGTTTTACATGTTGAAGATTTCTCAGTGATGATGTCTGATTGTGGATCTGAATGGAGATGGAGGAGAAGGAGGTGGGAGAAGATGATGTATGATTTTTATTAAATGATTTTCTTCTGCAGGTTGTGGAGCTGCAGTATTACAGATGAAGGTTTTACTGCTCTGGCTTCAGCTCTGAAATCAAATCCATCATCACGTCTGAGAGAACTGCAACTGATTGACTGATGCAGGAGAATCAGGAGTAAAACTGCTCAAAGAGCTACAGATGAAGCCACAATGTAACCAAGGTACTAAAGTAACTTGCTGTTGCTTTATACACAGTCACACCTAAACACACACACATGCACACATTGCACACACATGCATACATTACACACACGTGCACACATTACCCACATGTGCACACATTACACACACATGCAGTGGTGTCTTATTGTAGAATCAGAACTGCTTATTAGCAGAACTTCATCTGTATCAGCGTTCTTCAGTGAACAATGAATCATGTAAAATGTTCTATCATTGTTCCCGTGTGTGTGTGTGTGTGTTTATAGTGGTTTTGATTGTGTTGAGTCTGATAGGTGACTAAAACATCTGATCATGTCTGATCTCTTCTACAGCTTCTGATTCTAATACACATTGAATTGTAAGATGAGGAGCAGTGAAGATAAACACCATCTACTTTTCACACTGGGATTCTACATGGTGACGCTTTGTTCAGCTTCTTATTGCTCAAATCTGTAAACATGCTTTCTGTATAACTGTGTGCATGGCATCACTTCCTGTACAAGATCAATACTCTCAAACCCACTCTGAAGTGCTGATGGACTTTCATCTCCTCCTTCTATACATCAATAATGAAGTAATGAGATTGGATAGTCCATCTGGTACCATCTGTATTAATCTGATAGACTGAGTTACGAGCTGCAAAACAGGGCGAGAGTCAATAAGGACTGCTTTAGAAAACCCTGCATTAGCTTAAAGCAATTACTATCTGACATGTAATGAAAGAAGTTTAAATCTACTGGAGATGTTGAGATTCTGCCTGGAGGAGAACATGAGAAGGATTACTTAAGAGACCAGATAATCTCCAAGGATCTTCACTGGGAAATTACAGATGTTAGTGAGGTTTTAAGATTAAAACATTTTCCTACATTAACCACAAGATGTTTAGAGGACAGGCTGAAGTTAAGTCTCTTCTGTATGATTCTCATCCTGGAACTCTGCAAGGGATCTTGTTGAATGATCAGAACAGACCTAAAAAAAAGACATCAAACAGTAGAGGTCCTGGGTTGAGGGGTACATAATCTCCCTTTTTTGCAAGTCCGAAACAGACAACAGTTTAGTACAGGGTATTACCCACAATCCACTGTGATCCTGTGCTGTTTCTCCCAGTAACCAGTGGGTTTTTGGAATTTTATATATTTGCAAAATGAGTTTTTATTCACATATTTGGCATATTTAATGACTAATAATAATAATAACATTAATACATTATGATTGGTATTTTGAATAAACCTTGTGTTCATGTTACTGTAATTACTGACAGTATTGTGTAATTTATTTTTTTTGGAAGTATCTTTTGTATGGAGTTTATATTCTTAATTACTTTCATCTTTCTGCAGTAATGCAGTGCAGTAAAAAAAAAGTATTTACCTCATTTTTCAATGTTCTCTATTTTTGCACTGTTCACACTTGTACTGTATGTATCTGACAATAAAACACATTTTAATATTTATGACCAAATAAAAACAAAATGTTTTAAACAATGGTCTCATTTATTTAAAAAAATGTGTGTGGATATATGAGGAAAAGTAACTGCACCCTTAGCTCCTAAATCAACCGGTTCACCAAATTCTATTGACTATTTGGTTTGAATAAAAACCTGTCTGGTAGCAGGCAGCAGAGATTTAAACTCAGGCATTACTTAAGCTGTGGGACTCCATCAAACCACAGTAAAAGCCATTATCCACAAATGGAAAAAAAACTTGAACGCAAAAAAAACCCTTAAAACATTTGCCATCACTTTAAGCTACACTACCTTAAGGGGGCTTAATTTGTTTGATCAGCAATGCCTTACATTATTAATAATAATAATAATGAAAATGATAATAATAATAATAAAAGCTGCCCTGTGTTTCCTCTAATTGCATTTATTATAAGCTAAACTGAAAAACCAAATTAAAATCTTCAACATTTAACTGACTTTTAAAGTGGCGTTCAAAATTATATACAGACATCATCTCCATCTAGTGGTGTTAGAAATAAGTTACATCGTGTAGATTGAGTCAGGATTTGTGACTTGAATAATTACTATTATTAGTGTGATTGCAGAATGCAAGCACACTATTGTTATTGTTATTTTCGTTTTCAATATATTATTATTATTCTGCCCGTTTTTTGTCCGTGCTTCTTCTCCCGCAGTTTTCGAGATATCGACCCCGTTCCAGCGCCAAATCGTCCGGCCCATACGGGAATAGAGCGCTTGTATACAACTTTTTGATCGAACCAACACTGTGGGCACAGTGCCCGTTTTAAGGTGCCCGTTTTTCCCCATTGACTCCCATTCATTTTGAAATGAATTTCGAGCTATCAACGCCGTTCCAACCCTTGATCGACCGGGTCATTAATTAGCGCCCAAATCCAAAAAATCATCCGGATACGCCCATCCGTGTGGCATTTATGCCCGTTTTTGCCCGAATTTTTGGACAAAAATCTTGACACCTTTGGCTTTCCACAGAACGTCAACGTGATGACGTAGACGGCATCTTCAGGCCGTTCTGAGAATAGAAAATGGCGGCCGCCAAAAAATCTGACTTATTTTGGTCTGTAACTAAAGTATTAGTGATTTTTAAGATGAAAACGCTGCACAGAATGAAATTATAGTGCAGTTAGACTTTGCAGTGAGCGTCATATCGTTCGCGCTGCAACAGAAACAAAGATATTTATATCCGTTAGCTTCAAGGCTAACGGATGCATTGAAATCAATGGGAATTGCTAAATGCTAAAAGAGGGACCGAAGTCTGAGTGCACTATGCCTGAAATCTGTAAATGAGACACAGCCGATCATAGATTGCGCAATACCATGGCCCCTGCAGTGATAATCACATGTAAATGAATGAGTACTGATTTGTAAGCAGTACAAACGTGCAGAAATGCATTTATTTACAGGTTTGGCTTTTCAAACACACCCAGAGTGAACTTGTGCTCACACCACAGCTTGTACACAGATACAGTGGCCTGTCTGGGAGAAAGTATTCACACCCCACGCACCGCACCACTTCTAAACGCATGCGCGCCCCCGACCTGCGCACGCCCGCCGACCGGCACACGGCAATCACACTCGCATTTTCTCCGGAAATGCATCTCTAGTTATTATTATTGTTGTTATTCTAATCTTTTTTTTATTATTTTGTTATCAATATTAATTATTAATTGTTTTTCATTATTATTAATTGTTGCTGTTGTGTTGTTTTTTTAAAACAATTGCTTTGGTCTTTCACTTGAGATTTTTGCTTATGTAAACAATGTCTGAAAAATGACAAACTTGATTAGTTAAGATGATGAATGAACATAAACACTTCATTTTTAAGCTTTTGTTAATTGATTCATTTATTTATTTTTTGTTTCAAAACAACTTCGCAAGAAAAAAATGAAAATAAAAGGAAGAGAGAGTTAAATGCTCTTCTGTCTCAAGTGTTTTTGTTAGGTGTAGCAGGCATGCAGTGACGACTTTTCCAGTGCATGTATTTTGTTGTTGATATGTATTCTTTTTCATGTTAATCTCACATCTCTTACTAGCCCCCTCGGTCCTCGCCACATAAACATGCTTAAATAATCATATTACATTTTAATTATGGATATTAAAAAAATTGAAAAAAATAAGATTAAAATTAAACATATTTTTATGTGCAAATTAAAAATTAAAAATAAAATAAAATGAATTTCTGCATAAATATGACCTAAAACATCATCAGAAGTCCTAAAAGTAGATAAAGAGAACCCAGTTAAACAAATGAGACAAAAATATTGTACTTGGTCATTTATTAATTGAGGAAAATGATCCAATATTACATATTTGAGTGACAAAAGGATGTGAACCTCTAGGATTAGCAGTTAATTTGAAGGTGAAATTAGAGTCAGGTGTTTTCAATCAATGGGATGACAATCAGGTGTGAGTGGGCACCCTGTTTTATTTAAAGAACAGGGATCTATAAAAGCCTGCTCTTCACAACACATGTTTGTGGAAGTGTATAATGGCACGAACAAAGGAGATTTCTGAGGACCTCAGAAAAAGAGTTGTTGATGCTCATCAGCCTGGAAAAGGTTACAAAACCATCTCTAAAGAGTTTGGACTACACTAATTCACAGATTGTGTACAAATGGAGGAAATTTAAGACCATTATTACCCTGCCCAGGAGTGGTCGACCAACAAAGATCACTCCAAGAGCAAGGCGTGTAATAGTCGGCGAGGTCACAAAGGACCCCAGAGTAACTTCTAAGCAACTGAAGGCCTCTCTCACATTGGCTAATGTTAATGTTCATGAGTCCATCATCAGGAGAACACTGAACAACAATGGTGTGCATGGCAGGGTTGCAAGGAGAAAGCCACTGCTCTCCAAAAAGAGCATTGCTGCTCGTCTGCAGTTTGCTACAGATCACGTGGACAAGCCAGAAGGCTACTGAAAGAATGTTTTTTGGACGGATGAGACCAAAATAGAACTTTTTGGTTTAAATGAAAAGCGTTATGTTTGGAGAAAGGAAAACACTGCATTCCAGCATAAGAACCTTATCCCATCTGTGAAACATGGTGGTGGTAGCATTTGGGCCTGTTTTGCTGCATCTGGGCCAGGACGGCTTGCCATCATTGATGGAACAATGAATTCTGAATTACAGTGTATCACAAAAGTGAGTACACCCCTCACATTTCTGCAAATATTTTATTATATCTTTTCATGGGACAACACTATAGAAATAAAACTTGGATATAACTTACAGTAGTCAGTGTACAGCTTGTATAGCAGTGTAGATTTACTGTCTTCTGAAAATAACTCAACACACAGCCATTAATGTCTAAATAGCTGGCAACATAAGTGAGTACACCCCACAGTGAACATGTCCAAATTGTGCCCAAAGTGTCAATATTTTGTGTGACCACCATTATTATCCAGCACTGCCTTAACCCTCCTGGGCATGGAATTCACCAGAGCTGCACAGGTTGCTACTGGAATCCTCTTCCACTCCTCCATGATGACATTATGGAGCTGGTGGATGTTAGACACCTTGAACTCCTCCACCTTCCACTTGAGGATGCGCCACAGGTGCTCATTTGGGTTTAGTCCATCACCTTTACCTTCAGCTTCCTCAGCAAGGCAGTTGTCATCTTGGAGGTTGTGTTTGGGGTCGTTATCCTGTTGGAAAACTGCCATGAGGCCCAGTTTTCGAAGGGAGGGGATCATGCTCTGTTTCAGAATGTCACAGTACATGTTGGAATTCATGTTTCCCTCAATGAACCGCAGCTCCCCAGTGCCAGCAACACTCATGCAGCCCAAGACCATGATGCTACCACCACCATGCTTGACTGTAGGCAAGATACAGTTGTCTTGGTACTTCTCACCAGGGCGCCGCCACACATGCTGGACACCATCTGAGCCAAACAAGTTTATCTTGGTCTCGTCAGACCACAGGGCATTCCAGTAATCCATGTTCTTGGACTGCTTGTTTTCAGCAAACTGTTTGCGGGCTTTCTTGTGCGTCAGCTTCCTTCTGGGATGACGACCATGCAGACCGAGTTGATGCAGTGTGCGGCGTATGGTCTGAGCACTGACAGGCTGACCTCCCACGTCTTCAACCTCTGCAGCAATGCTGGCAGCACTCATGTGTCTATTTTTTAAAGCCAACCTCTGGATATGACGCCGAACACGTGGACTCAACTTCTTTGGTCGACCCTGGCGAAGCCTCTTCCGAGTGGAACCTGTCCTGGAAAACCGCTGTATGACCTTGGCCACCATGCTGTAACTCAGTTTCAGGGTGTTAGCAATCTTCTTATAGCCCAGGCCATCTTTGTGGAGAGCAACAATTCTATTTCTCACATCCTCAGAGAGTTCTTTGCCATGAGGTGCCATGTTGAATATCCAGTGGCCAGTATGAGAGAATTGTACCCAAAACACCAAATTTAACAGCCCTGCTCCCTATTTACACCTGGAACCTTGACACATGACACCAGGGAGGGACAACGACACATTTGGGCACAATTTGGACATGTTCACTGTGGGGTGTACTCACTTATGTTGCCAGCTATTTAGACATTAATGGCTGTGTGTTGAGTTATTTTCAGAGGACAGTAAATCTACACTGCTATACACGCTGTACACTGACTACTCTAAGTTATATCCAAGTTTCATGTCTATAGTGTTGTCCCATGAAAAGATATAATGAAATATTTGCAGAAATGTGAGGGGTGTACTCACTTTTGTGATACACTGTATATCAGAGAATTCTAAAGGAAAATGTCAGGACATCTGTCCATGAACTGAATCTCAAGAGAAGGTGGCTCATGCAGCAAGACAACGACCCTAAGCACACAAGTCGTTCTACAAAGAATGGTTAAAGAAGAATAAAGTTAATGTTTTGGAATGGCCAAGTCAAAGTCCTGACCTTAATCCAATCGAAATGTTGTGAAAGGACCTGAAGCGAGCAGTTAATGTGAGGAAACCCACCAACATCCCAGAGTTGAAGCTGTTCTGTATGGAGGAATGGGCTAAAATTCCTCCAAGCCGGTGTGCAGGACTGATCAACAGTTACCGGAAATGTTTAGTTGCAGTTATTGCTGCAAAGGGGGGTCACACCAGATACTAAAAGCAAAGGTTCACATACTTTTGCCACTCACAAATATGTAATATTGGATCATTTCCTCAATAAATAAATGACCAAGTACAATATTTTTGTCTCATTTATTTAATTGGGTTTTCTTTATCTACTTTTAGGACTTGTGTGAAAACCTGATGATGTTTTAGGTCATATTTATATTTATGCAGAAATATAGAAAATTCTAAAGGGTTCACAAACTTTCAAGCACCACTGTATGTATAGTGGTATATACGTATATATATATATTAGGGCTGTCAAACGATTAAAATTTTTAATCGCGATTAATCTCAGAATTTTACATAGTTAATCGCGATTAATCGCATTAAAAAAAATCTGTGTAAATGTTATAGAAAACAAGGATTTTAAGTGAAATGTTACAATTAAAATGGTGAACACATTTTATGCTAAATGTACTTATGTTAAAAACTGCTGGGACAAGAGAAAACTGTAAGGGAGTTTTATTCACTCACATATTAGGCAGTAATACTATCTAGCAGAGACCCTTGACTTCGTATAAATGTCAGATGCGTAGTTATTGTAACAGACTTTTCTGTGGTTGTATCGTGACGATGGTTTGATGGACGTTTCTACACAAAGTGAGTGTGTTTTCACTAGGGATGCATCGATACCATTTTTTCCCAACCGAGTACGAGTACATGTATTTTTGTACTCGCCGATACCTATTTAGAATGATGCAATCTGGAGCATTATGGAATAGTTTAGTTTTTAGTGTAAAATAGTGCAGTGGAACAGTTGCTTGCCATCACTAATTGTAAAAAAAAAAACACCGCACAGACATCATTGAGAAAGCTTCTGACAAGCTAACGTAAACGTTCATTAATAAACGCACGTAATTAACGTTGTGCACATCATACATGCGATGCGATTCTGCTGATTGAAATATTTACTTTAAAAAGATAATACAGTCCGATCCCATCTGAGCCGATTCTATCAGCACGTTCGTGGTTCACCTCGGTAAATCGTAAACGACTCTGAGTCGACTCCCGCTCTGTGGTAATAACCAGTATAATTAAGCCTGAGCTTTATAAGGTAAGCGAGTCACACAGAATGTTCTGTAGTATTTGGTGTTTATTTACAACCGCATCATTTATTATAACACTAAACACGGAGAGATGACTGAGAAAAGAAACTTACGCTGCGCTTACAATGAATCGATTCTTGAATCACTTGTATCGACACTGTGAACAGAGTGTTGAACACAAACACAGCGGTCGCTGCTTTTGTAACCGGTTTATCTTCGCTGTTAGCTCTATTTTTAAGGGTTTTTTTTGTCAAACGGAACTAAATAACATTAAACGTGCGTGTGAGCGTGGTCAGTGAGAATAATTCAATCTGTCTCCCGTGGGTGAAAATGAATTGCTTTAGTTTTAGAAGTGAAAAAATCTCGTAATGTAATTAGTGCGTTAACGGCACTATTTTTTTTAATCTCGTTAAATTGAGATTGCGTTAATGCGTTATTATCGCGTTAACTTCGACAGCCCTAATATATATATATATATATATATATATACAGTGTATCACAAAAGTGAGTACACCCCTCACATTTCTGCAGATATTTAAGTATATCTTTTCATGGGACAACACTGACAAAATGACACTTTGACACAATGAAAAGTAGTCTGTGTGCAGCTTATATAACAGTGTAAATTTATTCTTCCCTCAAAATAACTCAATATACAGCCATTAATGTCTAAACCATCGGCAACAAAAGTGAGTACACCCCTTAGAGACTACACCCCTAAATGTCCAAATTGAGCACTGCTTGTCATTTTCCCTCCAAAATGTCATGTGATTTGTTAGTGTTACTAGGTCTCAGGTGTGCATAGGGAGCAGGTGTGTTCAATTTAGTAGTACAGCTCTCACACTCTCTCATACTGGTCACTGAAAGTTTCAACATGGCACCTCATGGCAAAGAACTCTCTGAGGATCTTAAAATACGAATTGTTGCGCTACATGAAGATGGCCAAGGCTACAAGAAGATTGCCAACACCCTGAAACTGAGCTGCAGCACAGTGGCCAAGATCATCCAGCGTTTTAAAAGAGCAGGGTCCACTCAGAACAGACCTCGCGTTGGTCGTCCAAAGAAGCTGAGTGCACGTGCTCAGCGTCACATCCAACTGCTGTCTTTGAAAGATAGGCGCAGGAGTGCTGTCAGCATTGCTGCAGAGATTGAAAAGGTGGGGGGTCAGCCTGTCAGTGCTCAGACCATACGCCGCACACTACATCAAATTGGTCTGCATGGCTGTCACCCCAGAAGGAAGCCTCTTCTGAAGTCTCTACACAAGAAAGCCCGCAAACAGTTTGCTGAAGACATGTCAACAAAGGACATGGATTACTGGAACCATGTCCTATGGTCTGATGAGACCAAGATTAATTTGTTTGGTTCAGATGGTCTCAAGCATGTGTGGCGGCAATCAGGTGAGGAGTACAAAGATAAGTGTGTCATGCCTACAGTCAAGCATGGTGGTGGGAATGCCATGGTCTGGGGCTGCATGAGTGCAGCAGGTGTTGGTGAGTTACATTTCATTGAGGGACACATGAACTCCAATATGTACTGTAAAATACTGAAGCAGAGCATGATCCCCTCCCTCCGGAAACTGGGTCGCAGGGCAGTGTTCCAGCATGATAATGACCCCAAACACACCTCTAAGACGACCACTGCTTTATTGAAGAGGCTGAGGGTAAAGGTGATGGACTGGCCAAGCATGTCTCCAGACCTAAACCCAATAGAACATCTTTGGGGCATCCTCAAGCGGAAGGTGGAGGAGCGCAAAGTCTCGAATATCCGCCAGCTCCGTGATGTCGTCATGGAGGAGTGGAAAAGCATTCCAGTGGCAACCTTTGAAGCTCTGGTAAACTCCATGCCCAGGAGAGTTAAGGCAGTTCTGGGAAATAATGGTGGCCACACAAAATATTGACACTTCAGGAACTTTCACTAAGGGGTGTACTCACTTTTGTTGCCGGTGGTTTAGACATTAATGGCTGTATATTGAGTTATTTTGAGGGAAGAATAAATTTACACTGTTATATAAGCTGCACACAGACTACTTTTCATTGTGTCAAAGTGTCATTTTGTCAGTGTTGTCCCATGAAAAGATATACTTAAATATCTGCAGAAATGTGAGGGGTGTACTCACTTTTGTGATACACTGTATATATATATATATATATACATATATATATATATATATATATACAGTGTATCACAAAAGTGAGTACACCCCTCACATTTCTGCAGATATTTAAGTATATCTTTTCATGGGACAACACTGACAAAATGACACTTTGACACAATGAAAAGTAGTCTGTGTGCAGCTTATATAACAGTGTAAATTTATTCTTCCCTCAAAATAACTCAATATACAGCCATTAATGTCTAAACCACCGGCAACAAAAGTGAGTACACCCCTAAGAGACTACACCCCTAAATGTCCAAATTGAGCACTGCTTGTCATTTTCCCTCCAAAATGTCATGTGATTTGTTAGTCTTACTAGGTCTCAGGTGTGCATAGGGAGCAGGTGTGTTCAATTTAGTAGTACAGCTCTCACACTCTCTCATACTGGTCACTGAAAGTTCCAACATGGCACCTCATGGCAAAGAACTCTCTGAGGATCTTAAAAGACGAATTGTTGTGCTACATGAAGATGGCCAAGGCTACAAGAAGATTGCCAACACCCTGAAACTGAGCTGCAGCACAGTGGCCAAAATCATCCAGCGTTTTAAAAGAGCAGGGTCCACTCAGAACAGACTCGCGTTGGTCGTCCAAAGAAGCTGAGTGCACGTGCTCAGCGTCACATCCAACTGTTGTCTTTGAAAGATAGGCGCAGGAGTGCTGTCAGCATTGCTGCAGAGATTGAAAAGGTGGGGGGTCAGCCTGTCAGTGCTCAGACCATACGCCGCACACTACATCAAATTGGTCTGCATGGCTGTCACCCCAGAAGGAAGCCTCTTCTGAAGTCTCTACACAAGAAAGCCCGCAAACAGTTTGCTGAAGACATGTCAACAAAGGACATGGATTACTGGAACCATGTCCTATGGTCTGATGAGACCAAGATTAATTTGTTTGGTTCAGATGGTCTCAAGCATGTGTGGCGGCAATCAGGTGAGGAGTACAAAGATAAGTGTGTCATGCCTACAGTCAAGCATGGTGGTGGGAATGCCATGGTCTGGGGCTGCATGAGTGCAGCAGGTGTTGGGGAGTTACATTTCATTGAGGGACACATGAACAATATGTACTGTGAAATACTGAAGCAGAGCATGATCCCCTCCCTCCGGAAACTGGGTCGCAGGGCAGTGTTCCAGCATGATAATGACCCCAAACACACCTCTAAGACAACCACTGCTTTATTGAAGAGGCTGAGGGTAAAGGTGATGGACTGGCCAAGCATGTCTCCAGACCTAAACCCAATAGAACATCTTTGGGGCATCCTCAAGCGGAAGGTGGAGGAGCGCAAAGTCTCGAATATCCGCCAGCTCCGTGATGTCGTCATGGAGGAGTGGAAAAGCATTCCAGTGGCAACCTGTGAAGCTCTGGTAAACTCCATGCCCAGGAGAGTTAAGGCAGTTCTGGGAAATAATGGTGGCCACACAAAATATTGACACTTCAGGAACTTTCACTAAGGGGTGTACTCACTTTTGTTGCCGGTGGTTTAGACATTAATGGCTGTATATTGAGTTATTTTGAGGAAAGAATAAATTTACACTGTTATATAAGCTGCACACAGACTACTTTTCATTGTGTCAAAGTATCATTTTGTCAGTGTTGTCCCATGAAAAGATATACTTAAATATCTGCAGAAATGTGAGGGGTGTACTCACTTTTGTGATACACTGTATATATATATATATACAGTGGAGGAAATAAGTATTTGATCCCCCACTGATTTTGAAAGTTTGTACTCTGACAAATAATTAAACAGTCTATGATTTTTATGGTAGCTTCATTTTAACAGTGAGAGATGGAATATCACAAAGAAAATCTAGAAAATTAAATAATATTTAAATAAAAAATAATTTGCATTTCATTGAGGGAACTAAGTATTTGATCCCCTAAAAACCATGACTAATGTTGGCTCCCACAGACTACTGACACACCCTAATCTCAGTGAAGTCGTTACCTGCATGAGAGAAACCTGTCCCAAATTGTCACCTGTGTAAAAGGCCACCTGCCAACAGACTCAGTGACACTCCAACATCTCCACCTTGGGCAAGACTAAAGAGCTGTCTAAAGATGTCAGGGACAAAATTGTTGACCTACACAAGGCTGGAATGGGCTACAAAGCCATAAGTAAGAAGCTGGATGAGAAGGTGACAACTGTTGGTGCAATTATTCAGAAGTGGAAGAAGTACAACATTACTGTCAATTGACCTAGGCCTGGAGCTCCATGCAAGATATCACCTCGTGGAGTCTCATTGATCATGAGAAAGGTTAAAAATCAGCCAAGAACTACACGGGAGGAGCTGGTTAATGATCTCAAGGCAGCTGGGACTACAGTCTCAAAAAAAAAAACATTGGTAATACACTGAGACGTAATGGTTTAAAATCCTGCAGTGCACGCAAGGTTCCTCTGCTCAAGAAGGCTCATGTCCAGGCCCGCCTCAAGTTCACCAATGAACATGTTAATGACTCCGAGAGAGACTGGGAGAAGGTGCTGTGGTCAGATGAGACCAAAATTGAGCTCTTTGGCCTCAACTCGACGTGTTTGGAGGAAGAAAAATACAGAATATGATCCTAAGAACACCATCCCCACCGTCAAGCATGGTGGTGGAAGTATTATGTTTTGGGGGTGTTTTTCTTCTAAGGGCACAGGCCAACTTCACCGCATCGACGGGAAGATGAACGGGGCCATGTATCGCAAAATCCTGGGTGACAACCTTGCCTCTGCCAGGGCACTGAAAATGGGTCGTGGATTGGTCTTCCAGCATGACAACGACCCAAAACATACAGCCAAGGAAACAAGGAGTGGCTCCATAAGAAGCATATCAAGGTCATGTCAGTCTCCTGACCTCAATCCCATAGAAAATCTATGGAGAGAGCTGAAGCTTCGCGTTTCCAAATGCACGCCTAAAAACCTTAAGGATTTGGAGATGATCTGCAGAGAGGAGTGGGCCAAAATTACTCCTGAAGTGTGTGCAAACCTTATAAAAAACTACAAGAAACGTCTGACTGCTGTGCTTGCCAACAAGGGTTTTGCCACCAAGTATTAAATGATGTTTTACTAGGGGGTCAAATACTTATTTCCTCCAATGAAATTCAAATAAATTTTTATTTCTCATTTCATGTAATTTTCTCAGTTTTTCTTTTGATATTCTATGTGACACTGTTAAAATAAAGCTGGCATAAAATTATGAGACGTTTCATTTATTTTTTTGTATTAAAACTTTTAAAGTCAGTGGGGGATCAAATACTTATTTCCTCCACTGTATATATATATACTAGGGCTGTCGAAGTTAACGCGATAATAACGCATTAACGCGATCTCAATTTAACGCGATTAAAAAAAATAGTGCCGTTAACGCAAATTCTAGTTCATGTTGAGACTTGACTGGTAGAACAAACGTTTTAATGTCGGACTTGCCACCGTTTTTCATTTGCGGTTTGTTAACATAATGTAACCGAGCGACGTAGTGTCGTAGTAATGCACTTGCATAATAAAGAAATAAATACACGCTATATTCACAAGTTGTCGGGAGCAGAACACTTTATTAACTCCTTCTGTTACGGCAAAGAATACCGGACAGCTGAGTCAAGCACGTTAGTCCATGAACTATGGAAGCCCCAAAGGATCAAAACACACTCAGTTCGTGTAGAAACGTCCATTAAACCATTGGATAGTATTACTGCCTAGTATGTGAGTGAATAAAACTCCCTTACAGTTTTCTCTTGTCCCAGCAGTTTTTAACATCAGTACATTTAGCATAAAATATGTTCACCATTTTAATTGTAACATTTCACTTAAAAATCCTTGTTTTCTATAACATTTACACAGATTTTTTTTTTATGCGATTAATCGCGATTAACTATATGAAATTCTGAGATTAATCGCGATTAAAATTTTTAATCGTTTTACAGCCCTAATATATACGTATCTGCAATTGTTGCGATGATTGCCAAGGTGACCCGTTCAATGGGTAAGTTAAAGCTTACATAATTAACATCTTAAGTCATCTGTCAGTTTGCCCTCACAAATAACTTTGAACATGGAGAGAGATCAGCTTTACTATTAATCATAAAATGAAGTAAAGCCTTCACACTAACCATTTAATTCATCATCAAATAGCATTTTATTTTAGGTGCAGCAGATCCTGAGGTAATGGCAGTCATGTTGACGAGATCGCTAGCTGCTCCAATTAGGGTTGCCAACTTTCAGAACTGGAAATAAGGAACACCCTGGGCTGGTGGGATGGCGGAAGGCATAGGGTGGAGGGTGAGATGGCGGGTGTTTACCTGAGCAGATTTGCTCATATCTAGTTACCGGTCAGCGCTTATAAAGACGTTGCATCAGGGTCCAGAAACCCTGGAGCGTCCTCCGGAGTGTGCAACAGGTGCGTTTCCCCGTTTTGAATCACTTTGAGGACCGCTGGATATAGGAGAAAAGACTGAACACCTGCTTCTCTCATTGCTTTTCTCACCGCGCTGAAAGCACTGCGTTTCTTGGCCGTGGTTGGAGAGAAATCGGGGAAGAAACTCTGATTCGAGCCGTTCCATGTCAGCTGGCCGGAGCGACGGCACTCTTTGAGGATGAGATCCTGATCCTTGCAGCGTAGCAACTTAAAAATGAAAGCACGAGGTCTGCCGTAATCCGCCGATGCTCTGGAATGAACGCGATAAGCTCGCTCTACTTCCAGCTGTTGGTTAACCAGCGCCGGTAGCCAAATCGGGAGCTGCCTTTTGATGAAGCCGATCGGGTCATCTTTTTCAGCACCCTCCGGTATACCGACAATGCGCAAGTTGTTACGCCTGCTCCGGTCTTGCATGTCGACTGCTTTCTGTTCTAGGGCCTCCAAACGAGACGAATGCTCTAAAAGAAGTTTCTTCTGTTCTCTTTGCTCACCTGTAAGGTAGTCGAGCTTCGAACACATGTTCTGGATCGTAGACATGTGTGTTGCAAATTCCCCCCTCATTACCGAAAGTTCAGCTAATATTGTTTGCTCTAAACGAGCGAGAGGATCCGCCATGTTGGTCTGAGGCAGCTGAGAGTCCGACTTCACCTTTTTCTTTACCGGAGACGCATTTGGGGTAAGGTCCAACTTTTTTCTACTCGTGGACATCGGTAACAGAATTATCATCCGTCAGTAAAAATAATACAGGACCAAACTCTCAAAAAAGGGATGGAATGGGGGTGTCGTGTTGGGAGCTCTAACCGACCGCTGCCGAATCCATGTACGGCGTCACGTGACTCCCCAGATTAAAAATTTGTTGTGTATTTGTTGTAGGTCTTTGTATTTATTATACTGTTTTTTTATCTGCACTTGTGTATATCATATTGTTTTTCACTTATGTGTTCTGTGTTTTAACAGCATATTGGAAGGGTATATACAGTTAAGCTGGAAAGTCTGCACACCCCTTTTACCTTCTCCATGTTTAATTATGTTACAGACTCATTCTATAATAGAATTTTTGCCTCAAACATTGACACACAATCGCCAATAAATACAAAGTGAAAACAGGGTTTAGAAAATATGTAATTTTATTTTACAGACATAAATCATTTATTTAGGGGCTACGTATCTGTACACACCCTTAGCTTAAAGCTTGGATGATGCACGCTTGGCAGCAATTACAGCTTCAGTGCATCTTGGGAAAGAAGCTACGAGCTTGGCATCTGGACATTCCTCTTGGCATATCCTTGCAAACTCCATCAGGTTGGATGGGGAGCATTTGTACACAGCCATTTTCATCTCCTTCCACAGATGCTCCACTGGATTCAGGTGTGGACTCTCAAGGACATGAACAGACTTTCTCTAAAGCCACTCCTTTGTTCTCTTGGGGTGTGTGCTTCGGGTCACTGTCAAGAGCACAAGCCTAAACTAAACACCAGTGATCTCTAATCCCTCAGATAAAACTGTATCTACAATCATTATTTATCAGTAGCTGATATAACCACGTGGGTGAGGGATTATATTGGTAAACCTTTGTAAAGCACTACAATACAGAGTTACATGCACAAATGCAATTTAAAACTTTACTGTGTAAAAGAAGCCTTATGTCAGTGGTGTCCAAACTTTTTTTCTAGGAGGGCCAGATTTGATAATGTGAAAATACCCGGGAGACAACAGTCCCTGATGACATTATTTAAAATAATAAAATATGCATATAAATACGCTGTTATTTAATCATTTCACACAGCGAATAACAACCAAATGTACGCATTCAGGTGAACAAATCAGAACATACAGAAAAAGCTATCTGAATTTCTAACTGAACTTTAAAACTTTCAGAAACTCTGTAAAATAAGACGGGGTACATTTACAAAAATAAAACTTAACGTGGCTTTATGTACTAAAAGGACGACACAGGAACTCTGACTTTCTCTAAATTATTACTGGGCATAAGTTCTCTCCACCACTCAAATTCTTAGGTCGTTGTTTTAGCACAATACGTCACGTTACATTTTGTTCCTGTTAATCGTTGTTTGTACAACCTGTGTCGCTTTTATCACCTCAACGAGTCTCATTCACGGTTTTGTCACTTCTCATGAATGCGTACTTACAGTGCTGCTGCCACCAATTAGTAAAAAGGAGAATTGCATCTTAAATTAGTATAATTATATTTTTTCTATTTGATTGTGCTAGCGGGCCACAACCACTGCAACTTAAGACAGAAGACGCTTCCAAAAGTGATGTCAGGTTCTCTGTGCTCAGCAGTATCTGAAATGGACCATCACACAGTGGAAACGTTTATTGTGGTCAGACAAATCAGTATTTCAGATCTTTTTTTGGAAGAAATGAAGTTGATCTGGTAAAACATGTTAGTGCTTGTTTATTTTGGGTTTATATTGTTGGGTTTGGGTTTATATAATTTACATGAAAGTTTAAATGAACTGTGTTAGTGGATCCACCTAGTGACACAAAACCAAACCTACACCCACATCACCAGTTTCATACAAAAGCATCAACTGTGTTATTCATAGTAATAAAATAATGAATAATAAAGTTTATACACAATTTAAACACAAAATGGTCGCACTGATAATTATTAATGATTTAAAAAACTATTTTAAATAACTATATTAGTCTTTTATTAACTATTAAAATACTAAAGTTTAATTACTGAGTAAATAATGACTTCACACAAAAGCATATCAATTTTACATTACAGAAAATATTGCTATTACAAAAAAATTGGAAAAAAAACAAACAGTCCTAAAGCTTATTAATTATTAATATAAAGATTATTAAAACACAAAGATAACACATTAATGTAATAAATACCTAATCTATAGTGCAACATGTTCTTTACTGCTCTATAGAGGCTTTATTAAAGTATAAACGCATTTTATTATTCATGATATTTTTAAGTCCTATTTTTTGGAAGACGTGTGTGTGTGTGTGTGTTTAATGATACTGAGTGTACAATACACACACAGTAATCACATGTAATATGTAATTGTGTGTGTGTGTGTGGGTTTAATGATACTGATTGTACAATACACACACAGTAACCACATGTAATATGTAAGTGTGTGTGTGTGTTTAATGATACTGAGTGTACAATACACACACAGTAACCACATGTAATATGTAATTGTGTGTGTGTGTGTGTGTGTGTGTTTAATGATACTGAGTGTAAAATACACACACAGTAACCACATGTAATATGTAATTGTGTGTGTGTGTGTTTAATGATACTGAGTGTACAATACACACACAGTAACCACATGTAATATGTAATTGTGTGTGTGTGTGTGGGTTTAATGATACTGATTGTACAATACACACACAGTAACCACATGTAATATGTAAGTGTGTGTGTGTGTTTAATGATACTGAGTGTACAATACACACACAGTAACCACATGTAATATGTAATTGTGTGTGTGTGTGTGTGTGTGTTTAATGATACTGAGTGTAAAATACACACACAGTAACCACATGTAATATGTAATTGTGTGTGTGTGTGTGTGTGTGTGTTTAATGATACTGAGTGTACAATACACACACAGTAATCACATGTAATATGTAATTGTGTGTGTGTGTGTGTGTGTGTGTTTAATGATACTGAGTGTACAATACACACACAGTAACCACATGTAATATGTAATTGTGTGTGTGTGTGTTTAATGATACTGATTGTACAATACACACACAGTAACCACATGTAATATGTAATTGTGTGTGTTTAATGATACTGAGTATACAATACACACACAGTAACCACATGTAATATGCAATTGTGTGTGTGTGTGTGTGTGTGTGTGTGTTTAATGATACTGAGTGTACAATACACACACATCAACCACATGTAATATGTAATTGTGTGTGTGTGTGTGTGTGTGTTTAATGATACTGAGTGTACAATACACACACAGTAACCACATGTAATATGTAATTGTGTGTGTGTGTGTGTGTGTGTTTAATGATACTGAGTGTACAATACACACACAGTAACCACATGTAATATGTAATTGTGTGTGTGTGTGTGTGTGTGTGTGTGTGTGTGTGTGTGTTTAATGATACTGAGTGTACAATACACACACAGTAACCACATGTAATATGTAATTGTGTGTGTGTGTGTGTGTGTGTGTTTAATGATACTGAGTGTACAATACACACACAGTAACCACATGTAATATGTAATTGTGTGTGTGTGTGTGTGTGTGTGTGTGTTTAATGATACTGAGTGTACAATACACACACAGTAATCACATGTAATATGTAATTGTGTGTGTGTGTGTGTGTGTGTTTAATGATACTGATTGTACAATACACACACAGTAACCACATGTAATATGTAATTGTGTGTGTGTGTGTTTAATGATACTGAGTGTACAATACACACACAGTAACCACATGTAATATGTAATTGTGTGTGTGTGTGTTTACACTGTTAGCCCGGACTTTATATTTAATCAAACATTTTTAGTACAACATACATCAATTATTTAAGTTTTTTTGCTCTACTATAAAATGCAGAGTACATTGTACTAATTTGAGTACACATTTAAATGTGCTAAAAGATTTAAGTTTACTAAACAAAAAAAATTACTTTTCTATCAGATTAACTTAAAAAAGTTAAGTTAAGGTAATTAAACAGAAAAACGCCACCATTTACATGTAAGTCGCCTTTTTTCAGCTTGCTGTTGGTGAATCAGGCAGCCATTTGTTTTAACTTTTGTTACCTGTTGTTGCAAATTACTTTTTACTTTTCATTTAAGGCTTTTTGCACAAGTAAACTTGTCTTCCTGAAATGTCTTTTGTGAAGTGGAACCTTTGTTAAACTAAGTGGACAAACATTTTCTTCCTCATGATGCTATTTTTGAGTAGCATGTACACCAGTCTGATGGGGCTTTTTCATCTTCCGTCTAATTTTGGTAAGTGTTGAACTTTACTTAACAATTTTGTTTAAAATAAATGATCTTAATGTTGACACTAAATAAATAATCAAACAGCGCTGCTTTATTTGCCGTATTTAGGCTGCATGTTAGCATGCTAGCCTTCATACGAAGCAAAAAGTGTGCTGGCTTGCTTTATTTAATTCCTTATATTAATGCTGTTAATGTTGATTTTAATACTTCTGTTGTTTCTTTTTGTTGTTTTACAGGTTCATGGTTACTGTGAGGAGCTGTTTGTGTTTCATCAGAACTTTATATACAGTTTGTACAGTTTTAAAGATGTTTTCTTGACATGTTGTATTTTAAGTAAATACTTATGAAGTGAAATAAAGAAAAATAATTTTATAATTGTGTCTGTTTCTCTATAAACATTTGTAATTCATATTTAAAATGTAATTAACATAAAAACTAAGAAGAAATCAATAGTTTTTTCCATTGAGCTCAAGATAATAAGTAGAATTATTGGGGAAAGCAGTTGGTATAACAAAAAAAAGAAAGTTTAATCAACTTGCCTTTTAGGTGTAATAACTTAATGTTTTAAGTTATGCTAACTCAAGTTTTCATTATACATTACTTAACTTTTTTAGGGCAACCGGTTTCCTCAAATTTTTTAAGTAGATTGAACTTATCCGGGCTTAACCACATGTAATATGTAATTGTGTGTGTGTGTGTGTGTGTGTGTGTGTGTGTTTAATGATACTGAGTGTACAATACACACACAGTAACCACATGTAATATGTAATTGTGTGTGTGTGTGTGTGTGTGTGTGTGTTTAATGATACTGAGTGTACAATACACACACAGTAACCACATGTAATATGTAATTGTGTGTGTGTGTGTGTGTGTGTGTGTTTAATGATACTGAGTGTACAATACACACACAGTAACCACATGTAATATGTAATTGTGTGTGTGTGTGTGTGTGTGTGTGTGTTTAATGATACTGAGTGTACAATACACACACAGTAACCACATGTAATATGTAATTGTGTGTGTGTGTGTGTGTGTGTGTGTGTGTGTGTGTTTAATGATACTGAGTGTACAATACACACACAGTAACCACATGTAATATGTAATTGTGTGTGTGTGTGTGTGTGTGTGTTTAATGATACTGAGTGTACAATACACACACAGTAACCACATGTAATATGTAATTGTGTGTGTGTGTGTTTAATGATACTGAGTGTACAATACACACACAGTAACCACATGTAATATGTAATTGTGTGTGTGTGTGTGTGTGTGTGTGTTTAATGATACTGAGTGTACAATACACACACTAACCACATGTAATATGTAATTGTGTGTGTGTGTGTTTAATGATACTGAGTGTACAATACACACACAGTAACCACATGTAATATGTAATTGTGTGTGTGTGTGTTTAATGATACTGAGTGTACAATACACACACAGTAACCACATGTAATATGTAATTGTGTGTGTGTGTGTGTGTTTAATGATACTGAGTGTACAATACACACACAGTAACCACATGTAATATGTAATTGTGTGTGTGTGTGTGTGTGTTTAATGATACTGAGTGTACAATACACACACAGTAACCACATGTAATATGTAATTGTGTGTGTGTGTGTGTGTGTGTGTGTGTGTGTGTTTAATGATACTGAGTGTACAATACACACACAGTAACCACATGTAATATGTAATTGTTTGTGTGTGTGTGTGTGTGTGTGTGTGTGTGTGTGTGCACTGTAAAAAATGATTCTTGAACCCAGTAAAGTTTGCTTATTAAAATGAGTAGATTTTACATAAAATGCAATTTTTTGAACTTAACTTAATAAAAAGAATAAATGCAGTCATATATTTTATGTTTTTATTATATTCACAATTTTGCTAAAACATTACTTAAAGTTTTGAGGACTGTCAACATCCACTAGAATTGAGCAGACTGAACTAAATAATTTGAGATTTCTGTGGACATCACGTGACACAGGATTTTGGCGCGCAGCAGAAAACCGTTAAACCTCGAATGTGCAGTACATCAAGTCAGAACTTAACAGGTAAGAACATATTCACTGTTTATTTTTATATGTTTTGCATTTTGAGCCGTTTTTGAGTTTCAGACAAAATATATGTATTGGTTTCTTTTGCTGTTAGTGTGGATGAGGAAAAAAGTATTTAATTCTAACGAAATAGGCCGCTGTTTGCATGCTAGGTAGCAAACATTAATATATTTTAGATTAAATCTAAACCGATAACTCTGTTTTAGGTTTGTTAAATTAAAAACCATACCAAAACTTAAATTATTCGGTGTTTAAGGGAGTATACACTTTGCCCGCGCTTCTTCCCGCATTCACGTCGCGCTCAACTTTACAGTGTTAAGTATTCTTTTCTCATTGTGTTTCTTCGCACAGTACAATGAAGTGTAGATTGCACTTTGGCCATTTTTGGCCGCGGCGACAACGTGAGAAGGCATTTTTTGTTGCACATTAAAGGTTTTTATAGAGCTGACATTGATAAAATGTTTCTTATTAATTTAAATTTAGAGAGAACGGTTCTATAGTCATTGATATAATTATTACTATTATTTATAAAACGGATAGTTCCGGTCCTAAAATCTGATTGGCTGAGCCGCGTTCGAAGCCGAAAATCCCCGATAAACGCACACATATGACCACCTCACATCATTCCATATTAATCCGCCACTGAAAAGAAAAAGTGAATGTTATGGTCGCCCTCATGTTGCCTAGCAACACTTAACGAACTACGTGGGGTCGCGGAAGAATGCTTTTTGTACGTGTTTTTGTAAATATAAACATTTATAAATTGAACATTGTTGTGTTTTATTATATTTTATGTTGACCGCCGTTTTATTAATTGAGATGACAAAATGATTGATGGCATGGCTTCACGTAACGTTCTAAAATAAAGCAATAAGCCACTCGATACTGCTATGATTTTATCATGGGGAAAGACTTCGCGTTGTGCCAAAACAACCTTCCCAGTGATAAAATCTCAGTAACGCACGGACTTTCGTGGCTTATTGCTTTATTTTAGAAAGTTACGTGAAGCCATGCCATCAATCATTTTGTCATCTCAATTAATTACAAAATTAACCCATTTCTTTATTGTTATATCAGATTCAGACAAGACTGAGATTTTATAAGCCTTCACACAAGTAAAGGTAAGAACATTAACAATTTTGTTTAATTCTTTTGCAGCAGCTGTTGTCTAGCATATAGAATCATATTTTTTATATTTCACTTAAGATGTTTATATACTACAAATGGTTGTGTTGTTATTTTTGTCAGTTTTTAGAACAGCATGAAGTGGGTTTGTAAAATTTGTCAGAAAGAAGTTTTGAGGAAAGGGGACCTTTTTAAACATTATAGAATGGATCATGACTGCTTAGGGCCTCAGCCCTGTCCACACTCTGAATGCCCTTGCACCTTCAAGACTCACAGTGCTCTGCGATCACATTTGGCAAGATACCATTGCCCTGATGTGTCGATAAGCAGAGAGGTTGTTTCTTTCTGTTGTCCAAATTGTGGATCAAACAGATTCACAACAGAAAAGGATTTTTTTGCTCATGTAAGACGTCATCTGAGTCAGCAAGAAACAGTTCACTGTGCTTTTAATGGTTGTGATTTTAAAACAAATGTTTATGGGACATATGCAGCTCACAAGAGCAGAAAACATACGCCTCATTCTGTCACTGATTTTAAAAGTCTGGTTCTGCAGAGAACCTCAGATGTTCCTGATGCTGTCGAAACTGGGATGGATACAGAAAATATTGCTGAAAACAGTGACTTGACATTTGATGACGAGATTAAACCTTTACAAAATGCTTCTGAGAAAAAGCTTGGTTCATTGCTGCTTAAATTGGAAAGCCTGTTCCATGTTTCAGGAAATTGTGTAGATGAGTTAGTAGAGGACTTACAGTTCATTTCATCTGTAGCTTCAGCTCTAGACTTCCAAAACATTATTGAGCAAACTTTGGAGAAACACAATTGCATACTTGCTCGATCAGTTATAGCAGATTTAGTGAAGGAGCTGTGTAAATCAGGACCAATAAGTAAAGCCCTTGGAGTGGATGGTCCCTTTAACAGTGCATACAAAAGAAAAAAATATTTTAAGGACAATTTTAGTGTTATTCAACCCATTGAGTATATCGTTGATTCAAAGTCAAAAAGGAGTTTTCAGTATGTTCCAATTCTAAAATCATTGTCTCAGTTACTGAACAACAAAAATATTTTGGAAAAAGTTGTAGAAAGTACTGAAACTTCCAAACGTGATGTGACACTTCAGTACAAATCTTTTTATGATGGGTCATACTTTAAGGAGAATACTTTTTTCAATGGAGATAAATTCAAGGTGTCTTTGATTCTTTATGTAGATGATTTTGAGGTCTGTAATCCTCTAGGAACCTCCCGAAAGAAACACAAGATAACAGCTGTGTACTGGGTTTTGGGTAATATTCCATCACAACTGCTAGCTGAATTGACCTCCATTCATTTGGCAGTGCTTTGTAAAGCAGACGATGTCAAAACACATGGCTACTCAGTGGTTCTGGAACCACTACTACAAGACCTTGTAGTTTTGGAGTCAGAAGGAATTTTTGTTTTAAGTCTTGCCAGAAATGTAAAAGGTGCTGTACAGTGTGTGGTAGCAGACAATTTGGGTGCACATGCAATTGGGGGATTTGTGGAGAGTTTTTCAGGGCAATACCCATGCAGATTTTGTGTTGGGCAACGCTCAGATTTTCAGCTGAAGGAGGTACGCAGAGGTGAATTTCAGATGAGAACTAAACAGGAGCATGCATTGCTTGTTCAAACAAGGTTACATGACCAAAGTACTTCCCATTGCTTTGGTGTCAAAAAACAATGTGTGTTGACTGACAAATTGAGTAGCTTTCATGTTTTGAAAGGGTACCCACCAGATTTATTGCATGACCTTTTCGAAGGGATTGTTCCTCTCGAAATAGCCTTATGCTTGAAAGTATTCATTGAGAAAAAATATTTAACTTTATCAGAGGTCAGTGATTCAATTAAGCATTTTCCATTTAAATGGACTGACAAAACTAACTGCCCAAAGCCAGTGCCTCTCACATTGGCCTCTCGGAAGAACATTGGGGGCAATGCACATGAAAACTGGGCCCTGTTAAGATTTCTGCCATTTCTTATTGGAATGAAGATACCAGCTGACGAACCTGCATGGTTACTCATATGGATCTTAAAGAAATAGTTGAGCTGGTTGTTGCTTCAGTTCATACAAGAGAGACCATTTGTTACCTTGGTATCAAAATATCAGAGCACAAACATAGATATTTGCACATCTTTCCAGGAATATAAATTCATTCAGGAACATTTAGCTATCTCTTGCAACCAAACATCAGCTTCTAATGGCCTATCAGTCACAAAACGACAGTTTTTCAAAACCAGCCCTTACTGTTTCACATGTTTCCCTCATTCCTTTGGATTTGTTGAAGGCTGACAGGAAGCGATTCTAAACAAATTCCCAAATCAGACATCGGTACAGTTGGCTAACTCTGCGTTCTGCCATGGAACAAAATACTGTGCTGGTATGATTTTAGCCCATGGTTCCACTGCAGGGCTCACAGATTTTGTGCAAATTCACCAAATTGCTATTGTTGAGAATTTGGTTGGATTTATGGTAAAGACCCGAGTAGCATGGTATGATGAGCACATGAGATCATTTGAGCTAGAAAAACCAGGACATCTAAAGTTTCTTCTCCAGAGTGACTTGAATGACTCTGTGCCATTAGTTGCATACAATGTTGGGAAGAAATGTATGGTTACCCTGAAACGACACATTGATGTTCCATTCTAATTGATCAGCTTGGAGCTTGGATCACTTGACATCTTGACCCTTTCATCTTTTTTGATAAAAAAATTTAAAGGAATTATTTACATTTTGTACATTATGTAGTATATGTTAATAGGATGGTAAAACTGTGTTAAAGGGCTACCTCTCTGTAATATTTAAGTTGTCATTTTTTTGTAACAGACTCCCAAAATGTCACCAGCAACGCTACGTGTGATTACTAAACACAATGTGCATAAACTGAGCTTGCCTTCCGGGATTCCTGATGCAACTGAAGAACTGGAGAAGGTGGTGAAAGAAGAATTTAATGTAACTGCAAACTTTGCTCTGCATTACTTGGATGCAGAGTTTGGAGATTTTTTTTCTTTGACTACCACATCCACTTTAAGAGACAAAGACACAATTAAGGTTGTTTTTGTGGAACCTTTGTTAATCACCCTAACAACAATTGACAACCCTCAGAATGCATCCTCTCCATCTCAAGATGCCCTATCCACAGTGTCTTCAGTTAACTCATCAGATGTCTCATCCATTCAGTATGGATCATCAGATGACACAGTGTTGCTGTCCCCTTTGAAGACTCAAGGGCTGAGGTCACAACAATGGCCAACTCAATTTGAAATTCCTGATTTTCCATACGACACTGAGCTGACTCTGCAGACAGGAAACAAAGATTCCCTAAAAAATAGGGTTCTTCTAAATGATCACAGTGTGAGGTCTCAGGTTTCTGACACAATAGTTAAAAAAATGTTCCAGCATTGTGCGTACCCCACTAGCAAGCAGATATGTGCAGTTGCACGGGCATTAATTGAAAAGTATCCATGTCTGAGGGAGCCTGGATCATTGACTGGATACGATGGTTGGTTATCAAGACTGAAGAATAAGATGGCAAATTACAGACGAAAACTAAAACAGCTTGGATGCCCTGAATTGGTGGTCAATTCTTCACAAGATAAGAGGCCTGCTGCAGTAAAAAAGCCCCGAAAGGCAGAGTTGAACTACCTCCCACCTCTCCCAACTGGTGAAACCAAGCAGACATTGGAGAGAGTGCGGGTAGAGCTTCTCAGCGACATTAAGATTAGGAACAACCAGAAAGTTGTTGGTGAGAAGATGGCCAAAACCTTTTCCTGTCGCAGGCAAGAAATAGTTGAAGAAAGCCCACCTATACAGGACCTGCTGGAGAGATGGCCTGCCCTTTTTGATGTAATTCTGGTGATTTGAGTGTTTTTATAATGACATGATTACAGAAGTTTTTTTATTACCTGGATATCACAATATGGATAGTAGCTTGTGTGTAACAATGAATGTACATTTCATTATATATTACAGTTTTGTTAATAATTATTACGTCTTGCTTTTAAGGTAAAAGAGGAATTCAGAAGGATAACGGCCGTTGATTTGGAATCACAATTCTTTACTAAGCTGGACAAATACACAGATAGGCTCCTCAGTATGTTTCAGTCCAAAGGAGGAAATGCTGCACGCAAAATGCGT